>NC_071116.1:21945000-22245000 GCF_024256425.1 Clarias gariepinus | reverse complement strand
TAAAAAGGCATCCGAATAGGTTGCAGTGTATCTTGGCTAGCTTGTGTTCAGAGTGACCATTTCCATAGAAGCACGATTCCCGCCTCAGCAACTAGTCATTTAAATTTACATTCGACTACTCAAATGCAAATTACTTCTGAAACGGTAACCCGGCCAGGACTTACTGTAGAACCGGTTCCAGTAGGTTCGGTGTGGAAGTTCTCTGGATTTCAGTAGCCTACTCACAAGTGCAAGTTTTATTTGCATATTCCTTTGGTTTTTAAAAGGATTATGTCTGTAGCCTGGATGCCTGGAATAAGCAAGAGCTGTTAATCTTTTAATTGTACTTGCGAGTAGGTTCAATTCCCAGAGAAAGAAAACCCTGCCAACATTTGATGACGGTTTTTATTCGGTATGAATGCATCAGAATTTCACTGCCTGCTGCTCTGCAAGAATAAAACCAGCCCAGTCTGGTGGTTTATACAAGTACTCTGCAGGGTAAAGGGCAACAGGGGAACGTTTCAGAACCAGGTATCTGAAAACACTGACAAGACCGTGCAAAAATTAAATAAACGCTCGCACAAGACGCATGTAATATCATACAGTTAACCACATTAGAGTCTGTTGATGTGAACACTGGGTCAATCCATGTATCTCAGTTTTTAATATCCATCGCACAATAGTCCATTAGTGCAGTGTAAGATTTTGTAAGGGTGTTCTCATTTAAAATACACTCACACACACACTACTACTTTGGCCTGAATCCTTGTTTGCCTTAACTCAAGCGCACTAGCTTTATTCACACAGGATGCCAAAACGTTCACAGCAGTTCCTGACTGGTTATTCTCCTACCAAGCCTTTAAAGCAAAAAAATAAATAAATAAATAAAATAAAAAGACCTTCCGAAATCTATTTTCAAGCTAATGTATATTCCTGATATTGAGTCTGTATTAAAGCTTATCTTTAACAGTTTTAATAATATAGTTTTATGTTAGTTGTTATTGTACAAAATATTTTCTATCAAATATATGGATGTTTTTTTTTGTTGTTTTTTTTTACCGTTTCCAGTGTCATAAAGCTTAAACTCACGCATGTGTGCTTTCCGGTGTTGCTTCTTATATGTGTATCTGTAACAAGCACAAATATTGTTTAATCTGTACAAATTCAAGATTGTGCTGTATCGAAAGAAATATTTTCTATTGGGGACGGGAATCATCAGGGAGCTCCCGATATATGAATGATATTATCACGATACCTAGGTGCCGATTTGATTTATATCGCGATTCTATAAATATCCAGATTCAATATGGATTAAAAAAAAATTTATTCAGATTTTATTCGAATTCTAAACTTTGCAAATAATTTGCTCCTAACACACGGTGCTGTGATATGGGACTAGTTTAGAGTGCACCACCTGTAGGTTTATAGAGTAACAGCAACATTTCACCACTTCAAATGCAACACATTATCTATATATACACACACACACACACATATATATATATATATATATATATATATATATACATTTAAAAAACTAAATTTTGGAGTCAGTGTGAATTGTCATACTAAAGAATCACGATATGTGACTGAATCTTTTTTTTCCGAAAAAATCTTGGTTTACGATGTTAAGTGTGTGTTTTATCTCCTAATCAGGGCTTTAAACAACATGTTAACATAAGGCGTTAGAAAGGACGCAAGCTGTCTGGCGGGGTGTTTTTTTTTTTTTTTTTCATTCACTCCAGTGAATTATGTTGGCGTTATTTGCTTTAAACACCATGGTGCAGAAACATTGTCTAAGGCAACAGTGGCTCAGTGGTTAAAGTTATCAATGAGAATGTGGCGAGTTTCAGTTCCTGATGTCTTTAAAAAAAAATGCTTCAGTTCTCCTCTATATTGTAAATTTCTCTGGAATTGATTTAAATCCTTAATTAAAGACAGAAAATCCAGAGAAGGCTTGTACATTGAGGTTACACTGACTCGCTTGTAAGTCGCTTTGGATAGAAGCCTCATGCAAATGGGAAAATGTAAATGCACAGGTGCTTCCTATGTTCAGTCTTGTGCAAAGAAATTCCATGAAAAACACTGAGATGCAAAAGTGACACTAAGAAAGAAACTACAGGACAGGACATTATAGGAAAATAATAAAGTTCATTATTTTCCTTGACCGTCATGGATGAAACTTATTGTTTCAGAAACGAGGAATGACGATTCATACATTATACATTTTAATCTGTGGTCACGTTAAATACCATGGAAACGTCTACAAAAGCACTTGCACTAGAACAGCTGTAAAAATGAAGTCTAATAAGAAAAAAAAAAACCTTGTCTTGTAACCGAAAAAGCCATAAAGGATAAAGCACTCTGACCTACTCGTACTGTTCACCACGTATTTTTTTTTTTGTTTAACATGTTGTAATAAATGTGTTTCTTAGATTTGAACTGTGTTCCATAGCCATCACAAATCCTTATAAAAACAGTATTATCTTAGAGGCGGTGTGTTAACATAAACCGAGGATTTGAATTACAGCCATCACGACCGTCAGAGCCGTATTTAAAGCAAATTAACAACTACAATACTCTTTCTTCGCATGTCGCAGCCTGTTTAGGAGCCCATGATGGAGCAGCACTGGGATTTGAACTCCCACTATTCTGAACCTTAACCACTGAGCCACTATTTTCTGTGAGGTAGATGAACTGAATGAGAAGTCAGGTGATACTTAATCAGGAGTGATCATACCTTGTATGTAGTGTAGTGTTAATCACACGCCATGTTAATGATGGTGCTTTAAATTTATTTCGATTAGTAGGGGAGCGAAACGTCTGATCGAGGAGTTGGGGACGTTAGGAAACAAGGACGTGAAATTGCTTTGGGATTAAATTAATGCATTTTAAATCTAACATACGATAGTGAGGCATCATTATATCCTTCATCAGTTGGTGCTTTTGGAATATTTAGAACTCTGTAGTGCCTTGTTTAGTCCTCTTGTTTAGTACTGTACAGATTACGTATCTACACATGTTGAGGAAAATAGTTGTGTGAGTCAGACACATAGGGAAGGAATCAATTTGAAGAGGAATGAGGAAATATTCTGCATAATATCGCTGATATTTTGGCTGGACGTCAGACAGCAGTAAATGCAGTGGTGATATATTCACAACCGTCTTGTGTTTAGTATAATGTTAGAAAGATACAACTGATATAAATGACTGGCAGAGGCCGGCGGACTGTGGAGTTGCTGCATAGTTGCTGCCTGAAACCACCTCGACTATTGCTTTCAAACACCTGCTACATGCCGCGGCGGGAAGGCAGATCATGCAATTGTGCATAGTAGTCAGTAAATACCGCGTGAAAAAATCTGCACACCACTCTGGTTATGTAACGCAACACCAGGCAAAAATGTAGTGAAGTAGAAAGTACAAATATTTGTTGTAGGATGTAGTGGAGTAAAAGGAAAAAGTATCCACTAATAAAATCTGCTGTCGCCTCGATAATCCTGATATAACGCGCGTTATACTAACCCTACTGACGCATTAAGAGCAGTCGCTCTTATCTATGACTTTGGTGTGCATTAGTTCTACAAGGTGCAATCTGACATTGTGTGATGTCTCTGGATGTGACCTAAAAATAAAACACAGCTGGAACAAGAAGAATGTGGCTTATCTCTCACTCTCCAAATGAATCAGGACCCTGAAACTGCATGCATGTTTTGACTTGATTTGAAGCATGACTTTAGATCATCTGGCGTCTGATGCTGTTTTGTTGCGGAGGTGCCGCTCTGCCTATCTAAAAAAATATCGAAAAATAATAATGATGATAATAATAGAAATAATAATAATAATAAAAATAATAATATTAGAGTGAAAGAGCATTTCAGGACGCTTTCGGATGAGTTGTGTCAAATCATTTCAGTTCATATTCTCACATAAACTGTCCTTAGTGTTGTCACCTTTAACGTTTTGTCGCTTGTGTTTTTTTTTTTTCTTTTCTTTTTTTTTTGTTTTGGTGTGTGCGTGTGTACCGACCTGTTTAATGCATGATGATGGTGAAAAGAAAGATAACGAGAAATGTATGTATAGTATATTCTGCTTTTGTGTACAATATAAGCTGGTTTATTACTCCTCTGTTCATATTCTTGTGAAATAAAAGTTATTTTATCACAGTTTGGTTCCCTTTGTAGTAAACGTGTTATTTGTACTATAACTGTAACTGTAGAACTGTGTGAAATCTGGTTCATAGCAGAGTTGGAATATGAAGTGGGCAGCACGGTGGTGTAGTGGTTGGTACTGTCGCCTTGCACGCCGTCCGGGTTCGATTCCCGGCCAGGCTCGATTCCCGGCTCTGTGTGCATGGAGTTTGCATGTTCTCCCTGTGCTTGGTGGTTTTCCTTCAGGTACTCCGGTTTCCTCCTACAGTCCAAAGACATGTAGATTAGCATAATTGGCATTCCCAAATTGCCCGTAGTGTGTGAATGAGTGTGTGTATGTGTGCCCTGCGATGGATTGGCACCCTGAATACAGGTAAAGCGGTATAGACGGTGAGTGAGTGAGTGGAAAATGAAGTGCTGAGGTGCTGATTCATTTTCTATAACGACAGGTCTGATGTTAGTTTTGGCTGCATGAAAATATTTTTAAAAATGCACCATTTCTAGTGAATTATTTCTACACTAACGAATCGCTTATATGGATTTGTTCAGCCGCTTCAAATGCCACATTTTGTTTTTATTGCACCGTTCTCTGTAAGTAGATATTTATTGCATTTTTCTCCAGCATCAGTGCTCAAGCTAAAATGAAACTTTTTAAAATGGAAAAGTCTTCGGAAAAAAGCTAATCACAACACATGGAACGGGACTTCACTGAAATGTCTGGGGAACAAAATACCGTTAAGCTTCGCCAACTTTTTGAGCTGAGCTGATAAACAGGTTTTCAGGGTGTATGAAAAACATGACCGGAAATATACTGTAAAAGTTAATAAATGACTCGTATACAGCCAATTCTTGGAGCCGGGTGTTTCTTAACAGCTAAAGGCTAGGTTTAGCTGTATTAGCTAGCTAGTAAGCAGGCATGCTAGCTCTGTTTGAACATAGTGGATTGAAGCTACAGTATACTGTCTTGTACAGTGAAACTATAAAATGAAACTTTGTTTAAAGGACTTGTTTGGTATGCATCTTGCGCACTTGAGCAGATTCACAATAGCACTACCAGCGGTCTTGACGTTTTAAACATTCTTCATGCACAATAAATCAAATGCTACTTGAAAGACTTTTTTTGTTTTTTTTTGCTTTACCACCAAATTTCAGATTAGCTACCACTAACCTGATGTAGTTCCCTGAGAAAACTGAGATTAAAAAAAGGTTTTGATAATTCTCTGTTACTTTCTATATATTCTGAAATATACTGGATTATCCTGATTTGGTGATCAACAAGTCTAATAGTTTACTGATTGTTTATTATGACAGACTAAGTTTGAAATAGCAACACTAACAGTTTCGTGATCTAAAGCTGAGTCACAGAAAACTGGAATCCAGTCTGGACCTACAGTACAGTCTTGACGTGAAGCCCGAGTTTAAGTGTCCCTTAGGAGTCTTCCAATGAAGATGTGTCGCATGCACACTGGACTTACAGCTTTTTATGCTGTACAGGGTAAAAGAGATGCTTAAAAAGGAAATATCTGATGCATAAAGATTCCTAATAAAGGTTCTATGAATGGTTTGGAGGACAATCACATTGCTCTTAACACACACATCATTTCATTTTATACCGTACCTCATGTTTCAAACACACTGCTGTCGTCATACCCACACACCATATTTGAACACTTCTGTATTTTCATACTTCACTGTTTATTTAAATTCTATTTGATTTTCTACATTTTGTACATTTCCAGCCTATTTTTTGTTTTTATTGAAAATTTTCGCTTCTTGTTTTAAAAAAATTAAGTTAAAGCTCTTGTGTTAAAACATTAAGTTAAATTTGGGAGAGTTGCAGATAAAAGAAAAGCGTGATGGTGGATGATGAGAAACAAAAGATAGTGATCCCAGACAGGTGAGACAGAAAATAAAAGTAGTCTGACGTGAAATAATTAGTACAAGCGTAAAAAGTTTCCACCATAAATAAAACGAATCCAGTGTGCCAAACTAATCATGAGGAAGAACATTTCCCAGACTAATAAAAATATAGATAAACTAACTTTGAATACGAGGATGTGACAGGTTTTCCCAACTACATATACATATATATATATATATATATAATGTGTTTTATATACAAGTACAACAGTAGTGAAATGCAATTACATTGAACTTTTTTTTAGGAAATTAATAAAAGAGGATAAGTATGTACAAAATAAATAAAAATATTAATGTTTTTTATACACCCTGAAAACCTGCAGAAATTGAGTAACATCCAATTCTTAGTCCATAGGGTGATGTTGGTCCAGTCATGTTCTTCCACACCAAACTCGCTCATCCATGTCTGTGTGGACTTTGCTTTGTGCACTGGTGCACAGTCATGTTGCAACTAGAGTTTGTCTCGGCCCCTTACTTTCAGTGAATCAAACCTTTGATGCTTTAACATGCCAAGACATTTTGGACAATTTCATTCTCCCAACTTTGTGGAAACAGTTTGGGGGGCCCCTTTCTGTTCCAACATGACTGCGCACCAGTGCACGAAACGAGGTCCACACAGACATGGATGAGTGGATTTGATGTGGAAGAACATGACTGGACCAACATCACCCTATGGACTAAGAATTGGATGTTACTCAATTTCTGCAGGTTTTCAGGGTGTATGAAAAATATTAATATTTTTATTTATTTTGTAAGTCCTGACCTCAACACCTTTGGGATGAATTGGAGTGGAGACTGTGAGCCAGGTCTTCATGTTCAGCATCAGTGTCTGACCTCACAAATGTGCTTCTGGAATAATGGTGAAAAATTCCCACAAACACCCTCCTAAACAGGTTAGGTTCAAGACCACACCATATGGGGGAGCAGTCAGAAAAGTGAAGAGGGCATCAAGTGTACACATCATGTTCGAGCACTGTTTTTTTTTTTCTGTGCTTATAGTAACAGTATTGTCCTTGCTGAATTGTGTTGTTAGCTGCATCAGAAGCCTGGAGAAGTGGAATGCACTTCGGCAGGCCTCTACCTTTAGACCCGCCCAACTTGGGTGTCCCAGTTGAAGACTAAGCTCCTGCTGGTATAGATCTTAAGGTCACTGAGGCACACAAACCCCAACCACAATAAGGTGGCAATCCCTCTGGGGGGAAACTGAAAAAATAAAAATTAAATAAATAAAACAAAATAAAATATCCTTAATCCAGATTTTATCAATCAACGACATAACATTTATCTAAGATGGTCTAATTCTCAAAAACGTTTAACCCAAAGTAAGACTTAACACACTATAACTAGAATATTTACAAAACTGAAAGGTTGACTTATAAATAATAATAATAATAATTAAAAAAAACTAAGTTAAAGCAGATGGGCTATAAAACAGATCATATTATGTTTTTTTTAAATATATTTTTGTATAGTAAATGAACAGCTCTCTTCTCTCCAATCCACTCTTGCTACGTCTTGACTCATTTGCATACAGACGGTGATTGGATGTTTACCGAGGGCTCAGGGGAAGTGTGTGTGCGCGCTGCAGCCTGTGAATGAATACACACAGCCGAGGGACAGAGACTTGAGGGAAATCTAATACCGTATTGTGTAGTGTCCCTTTTTCGGCTGATTTTACAGCTACCGCAGATCATTTTATCAATATTTAATATATTCATTTTGTGAGGATATTAACATGTGCTTTTTTAACATTTTAAAATTTTGATTTGAGGGAGCAAGACCCCCCGTAGAGCCGACCTCGCTCCTAAACCTTGTAAAAAGCCTTCCCAGAAGAGTTGAAGCTGTCATAGCTGTAAAGGGTGGGCCAACATCATATTAGAGCCTATGGATTAAGAATTGGAAGCCTGCAAACCCAGTATAAGTATCTATCCAATAATGAAAACTTCAAAGCACTTGGATAAAAGCATTTGCCAAATGGCTAAATGTAAATTGGATGTTACTTAAGTTCATATGCATGTGAAGGCATGCAAGCAAATACGTATATTCGCAATATAGTGGCAATATACTGTAGTATGTATACAGTATATCTCCTTGTACAATTCTCATATGAGAGCTGTTGGATATTATTCTTCTCATACTTCTTCCTGTTTAAAGACATTAAGTTTATATTTATCAGGTGCTAACAAAGAGAGGTCTTGTGATGTTAAGACATTTTTACTAACCAGTTTTATGTTTGTTGAACCGCCTTATACCTGAATTAATAATTTCTCATTAAAAACTTTGGCAACCGATCCCTACATTTATCTTGGTCCTTTCTCAGAAAGACTGTTAACCTGCTTGGAGCAAACCCAAGAGGACAGGCTCCAGCTGAACAGGAAATACCTTACACGTTACGCTCAGGTTGTACTAGAGCCAGGAAAAGTTTACCCACTAGCCAACAATCAACCTAATTTACAAACAGCAGACAGGAATAAACACTGCAGCAATCTGACCAAACTAGGTCAATAAAGGCTTTAGAAACACACAAAGTGCTTGACTACATGAAAGATTGGCAGTGTCACTCTTCCCGTGTTAACATATTGTTATTATTGTGCTGAAATGGTGTCTACAGTACACAAATTCCTATCCAGGGTTAAAGAAAGGTCAGGCTAAAAGTTTACATGAAGTATAGTGGCTTCCTTGTGATAATGCAGCTAATAACCCACCTTTTGTTCCTTCCCTCTCAACATCTCAACAACTGAAATGTTCCTTAAATTTAATCATGAAACAAATCTGGCACACAGTGTTCACAAATAAAATTAAAAAAATGCACATATCTCTGGTTCACCTGACATGATGGCCCTGATAGGCTGCAGTCATGCGAGTGCCGCGATCGGCTCAAGATTATTCCTGGAGAACACAACTTCTTCATTAATAATAAATTATGACATGACATTAATAGATAACAAATGACATTTACACAATTCATAAATTAAAAAGTGCAAAATCAGGCCATCTGTACAAATACACACAGGCGAGATAACAGTATGAAAAGACAAAAACTACTTGTAGTGCACTAATGCCCCCTGCTGGAGAAAATATGAACTTAGTGATCCCTTTAGTTCACTGTCTATTTCTGTCCAAATCCAAGGAAACCAACTGCTTTAAGTCTTAATTTTTGTGTTTCTTTAAAGGATACAGCAATGATACAGAAATGTCCAGCCCTGTTTTTTTTATCCAGCAGAACAGAAATTATTTTTGCATGATTTAAAGCAAAGGAATTCGGTGAAACAAACATAATGAGAACAAGAAGCAAGTGTAACATGAATCAGACATTTCAGAGGTTCATTCAAGTTTCTTTAAGGTTTGCTTTGTTTATGTTGATTAGTTATTCAATAAAGTAATAGTGTAGACTCACTAGCTAGTTCTTATTGATAGTAACACTCAACGTCCTAAGAACAGAAAATCTGAGTTATTCATTTGCATCTTTTTGTTTTAAATGATGTCTCAGCATTCGTCTCGGATTAAACCCTAAATATGAATTTTGGTAAAACAACTAAACATTAGGTTTTTTTTAATCGAAATTTGAGAGATAAGATCACAATTCTCAATGAATGTTTTGAGCAGATGTAGATAAAAATAGCCTGCTGTCCAATACCTGTCCATGTACCTGTTTTAACCTCTACATATAATTCACTAGGATTTCCTAATTTAGTCATTGCCACAATCAATGTTAGAGCTCAGTCAACCAAATGGTACTAACCAGAAAGTGCAAAGATGCCAAGCCAACCTTTTTTTTTTTTCTGAGCAACTGCAGTCATACGATCAGGGAGTAGGATAACAACACTTTTTCACTTTTCAGTGAAAGAAGAAGGATTTGGATCTTCAGGAAAAACTAGAAAACCGACATGAAGGTATACAGAACCATTGCAATGGAAGGGTTGACTCTCATTACATATATATGGTCAATAAGGGGAAAATGTGAACTGTACATTTAACTTTGCTGCATTGCACTTCTCTTTAACCTTGGAACAGCAAGAGGCTCTTCTTACTCAAAAGCTTGTAAATTCTTATAGCCTGTATATCTCCTGTGGGCTGAAGTCAAATTACACGACTTTCACAATCTTCCAATTCTTTTTGAAAAGCCTGTGAGAATACACTAAACGACGACTGGCTTCCGCAGATTTCTTGCAATGTTGGATCATATACTGCACTTAATGCAGTAGATGAAGATCATAGCCTACACGACTTGTCACTCTAGCTTACTGACTCAGACTTAAATCATGTCTAAAGGTGTGTGGTGCGGCCTCGGCCTTACTGATCTGAGCATGTCTCGATGTGTTCGTGCCAGAAGGTTATCAATGTTACTTGTAGAATCTGATCACTGATGCAGAATGATGATTACTACAGCATATTTGGACTTTCTGGGACCGGGGAGAGAATTTAAAGGATCCTTGTGGCGCAAGATTTTGCCGTTACCACAAATATAGTCTAGACACGACTAAGCTTGGCTTGGGGTTACAGGATAATGCTGCCAACGAACGTTTTAGTTTTAGCATAGAGCAACCAGGATGAAAGTGGAAATTGGGTAGGTTTCAGGTTTGGTCAGGTTTAAATGTGCCTTTAAAGAGCATCATCTAGCACATTCTCTCCATCTATTTGGTCGTACCTGAAATAAATTAAAAACAAAGCAAGAACAACAATTACAGGATGAAGAAAAGTGAACCCGGTATAGAAAAGATGCTTTCTAAAAATAAAAAAAAAAGAAAAGAAAAAAAGCATCTTTTCTATTGTCTCTTGTGAATAAATAAATTGACTAAATATACAGTTCCAATTAAAGCAGTCAGTAGACCCTGATAGCAAAGTGACACCTGATGAGCTGGTTAAATTACGTAAAGGGACAAGAAGGGACTTGCAGCTGTAACTGAGGTGCTTCCGAACGCCAGAAGTTCAGGTCACACAAGCGCAGTGCAAAAGTTTCCTGGAGAAGACCAAAGCTGTCCGATCAGACGTCGATGGCCACGCCGTGTTTAGTGGAGATCATGTCTCTGGTGCCGGTCAGGTACATGAGCACAGAACATAGGTGGGGGAGCGTGGCCGTAATACTGACATACAGCCAGTAGGGGATCGGTGGCGTGTTGGCGAAAGGCCAAAGCCACAAGCCGTGGCGGACTCCGTCTCGTATGTGGTGCGACGCCAGAGAGATGAAGAGCAGCCAGGGCAGTGAACACCACGAGTCCTTCAGCCTGCACGCCCACATGAGCAGGCGCAGGGAGAAGCAAAGCACCGGAACCATGGTGGAGCAGTGCAGCGGAGGACGCCGGGGCAGGTTCAGAGCCGCCTGTCACACACAAAGACAAAATACGTCATCACACAAACATCCTGAGCCTAAGAGAGCCGAGCGACTATAATTTAAAAATAACAAAATGCTAGGGAAGTCTATGACTATTGAATATGTAAATTTTGAGTCACTAGTCAGTTTCATTACAGACAGCGCTGCCTCTCTCCTCTGTGAAATCAGATATTACTCAAAGTGGTAAAAATATACAGGATGTTGTTGGAATAGAACCAACAGTGCTGAGCAGAAAAGCATCTCAAAACATTCTAAATGTGTCAAGGCAGAAAGTAATGCACTCCAGCAACACACATCTGAGAGGATACTGGGCAGCTTGTTCCAGTGTTTACATACTGCACAATAATATTCTCACTTTTTTTTTGCACAATCTATTTAACCTTCTTTCTCTTCTTTTGCTGTAGTAGCTATTTATACAGTTTATATTTATTTACAGTTATTTTATACCGTTGTTGACTTGCAGTTGTTCTGCACTAATGGACTGTTGACTGTTTTCGGCTGCTCCCGGCAAGAGGTCGCCACAGCGGAATATCCGATCCGCACAACAACTTGGCACAGGTTTTACGCCGGATGCCCTTCTTGACGCAACCCTCCCATTTTATCCAGGCTTCGGCACTGAATCCAGTGGCTGGGGGGCTTGAGCACTGGCTGGGAATCGAACCCAGGCCTTTCGCAAGGCAGGCGAAACACCTACCACCGAGCCACCAGTGCCCTATTCTGCACTAATGGACTAATTACATTTATTGTCATTACAACTGTTTTATTTGCAATGATGTTGGCCCATCTCATTTTAACTAAACATCTTAATGTACAAATATTTGTCTCTCTGTACTACTCTGCATGTCTTAAATTGTCTGTCCCCGGGGATAAATAATAATTTTTTTTTTCATTAAATTGAAACTTGACAACTCGAGACTGAGAAAATATGCCTCCAGTTTTAGTAAGCTGGCACCCAGTGAAGTTTCAGATTTATGTTCTTGGCTGACAAAAATGTCCTTCTGTTAACTGAAAATACTTGTATGTCTTTAAAGTGATTATCTAGCTTCAAAGTACATTCATTAAACTGTACTTCAAAGACGTTTTCCATTAACAAAGAAAAAAAAACACAGTTAAGTGCCAGTTACAGTGTTGCCTCTCTTTGGTTTGAACAGAGAAGCGACTAGCCAATGTGACGGCATGCTAATTTAATAACGAACAAGCATTCTGTCCAGAAAGCAGACTCATACTGTATTGCTCATAAAACCTTCGGTCAAATTTCTTTTACATTCGCAGCATATTTCACCCGATTATAATAACTGTCCCACACCATGTGATAAAAGAAGTCTAAAACTTGTTTAATTACATTATGTTTGATTTCGCAGTTCTGCTGGTATTAAATTTAAATGATATCAAATGAATGAACACATGGTCGACCAGTAAAAAAAAAGCAATGTTCACCATTAATATTTTAAGCTTAGTCTTTGTAACTTCTACAAGTTTGAGCTGATTTTTAGAGGTGCTTTAGTTTTAACAGAACTTGCATACTGTATACGTATGCACAAATAACCTTACCTGCGGATTACACGACCATGTGTCGGAAACAATTAAATCATTCTGAAGAGTTAAAACACTTACGTTAAGTGACAGTGATCTGGCCATGTAGAAGTGATCCAGGTCAATGGCGGAGGCAAGGAAGCCGGCCAGCAACACTTCATAAAAGTCGCTCTTCTTCCTCAAGCCAATGACAATGGCCCAGGACCAGAGTGCGATCACGGCATGGACCGAGTTGTCCAGTACGGCCCTAAACCAAGCGTGCTGCTGGATAAACGGCGAGTTTAGAATGCCGTCGGCTAGGATGCAGAATGTTCCGAGCCCGGCGCTGGCCAGCAGAGATGCTGTGCTGAACGTCTTCAGAAGCGCTTGCGCCTTCTCCGTCTCCACGGCCGAGTTCAGGGGTACGGCCACGGAGTCCGACCTGGAGCGCAAACCCTGCATCGTCCCCCTTGGCCACACCGTGGCTCAGACACCACTCCCACTGCTGATAAGAAACGCAAAAGGACAAAAAGTTTATGCAACTTATCTTGTATGTATTCCCACCACATGTCAGGTATCACATACTCAAGGCAGACTCCGGATCCATGGTGACAATCATCCAGATGATTTCGCGCCTCTTTTTCACTATGCTCATCATAGTCCTTTAATGAATGAATATAGCAGCTTTGTCAGTCAGAATAGCACTGATCCATCTGCATGGTTCGGGCTGACAGCCAAGTGACGACCTAATGGAGCCGAGTCAGAGCAGTTCACTGCGAGCGACGCTATGCTCTAAAAATACATTTAAGTTCTGACAGACTGAAAGAACTCAACAGCCCACGACTGATGGAGTCACACTCGACAGCTGTGTGCTTAAGAGCCAGTGAATCGTGCCAGGGAAGGAGATTATTTCCTAAAGCCATTTCCTCCAGAGCTCTTTTCGCTGAGGAAATACTCAGTCGTGGTAAACGTTAGGGTTTAAAAGGACAACCTTGAGGCTGATTAAGTCTACTGAATTCACAGGAACTGATGTGACTATGATAAGATGAACACATGAGTGGAGACCTGCTGCGTACAGAGAACGTGCAGTGAATCAGAAAGAGACGAAGGCGCACTAATGTAGTCATCAGCGAGCCACATCACAGGCTTATGTAAATTATATAAATCCTGGCATCTTAGCAACACTCTGGCTCTCGTCTGCCAATTTATCAAGCGCAGTCGGCACCAAAATTATTGGCACCTCTGGTGAAATAAGATTTTTTAATAAAAAGCAGATTTAAAAAAAATATGCACACTTTAGTTTACTGACTTTTGAATAAACTAAATCTATAACATGTCTTATGTTTGTGTTTATTTTTTTCTTGTTATCTAATCGTGACCACCACATCACCTGAAAATTTAAACAAGCCTGAGGTTCTTCTCACTTGCCTCAGTGAGGTTATGCCATACATCACTAAAAGGTTTTTTTTTTTTTAGTTATGTTATATATCACTAGTATGTTTATTTACTTTAAAACACTCAGAAATCCCTTTCAGGTAGACAAACATTTCTGACATTTGATTTTTTTTTTTTTTTTTTTTTACTTTTTCCTCAAAATTTTCAGAACTCAAAAGCTGAAGTTTCTAGATGATGGTAGTTTTACATCTGAACTCACTCACTCACTCACTCATCTTCTATACCCCTTTATCCTGTCTTCAGGTAATGGGGGCCTGGAGCCTATCCTAGGAGGCTTAGGGCACGAGGCAGGGTACAGCCTGGACAAGGTGCCAATCCATTGTAGGGCACACACAATGCAGGGGGCCAATCCATTGCAAATACACTCACACATTCATTCACACACTACGGCCAATTTGGGAACGGCAATCAACCTAATCTTCTGTAAAGGTCTTTTCTGCAGCATATTCAGATAAAATGCATTTTTACAACTGTTAAACAACTGTTCGATATAATTTCTTAGATTTTTTTTTGTTTGTGTGTCTTTGTTTTTTGGACATAAAAATAAGCATAAAAATCAGCAAGTTAATGGCATATAATGATTGTGAAATCATTAGGGTACACACATGCGTACTGTATACACGGTGTATATACCGTGTGTGTGTGTGTGTGTGTGTATATATATATATACACACACTTCTGGAAATGAAAAGTAGTATAATATTAATAATATTATCATAGTATTATAATATCAATGTATTACATATAATAATACATTTGTTATTAAAATAAGTTTTTCTTTTACTAATGTGTGTATACATTTTTGGCTGACTCTGTATGCGTGTGTGTGTGTGTGTGTGTCTGTATGTATGGATTTTGCACGTTCTTCCCGTGCTCGGTGGGTTTCCTCTAAGTGGCGCTCCCAAATTGCCTGTAATATACGCGTGTGTGTGTGTGTGTGTGTGTGTGTGTGTGTGTGTGTCCTGCGATGAACTGCCACCTTGTCCAGGGTGTACTCCGCCTTGTGCCCTATGTCTCCTGGTATGGGCTCTAAGCGCCAATTACCCTGAACACAGGATGAAGCGGTACAGAAGACAAATTAATGATATATACAGTAAATGAATGCATGTCACAATTATTCGCACCCATGCATTAAGTAATGAGTGTCACCTGGCTTTACCAACAAACTTGACTTAATTTCCGACATGTTTTCTGTATGTTAATTACCTAGCAGCTCAATTTTGATTCCTAAGCAGCTAGTATGTTGTATTTGTATCTGACCGTGTGTTAAAAACGAAGCACAAAGCTACAATCAGGCTATTTACCTTTTAAGTACCCTGGGAGGTGATTACTACAGTACCTTGCGCACTCCCGCACTACACAGTAGGCCTGCATTAGAACACTCGCACTACTTTAACATACTGTGTAGTACATTAGTATCAATTCAGCACTTGTCGCTACCTGGCTATTACACACCTTGTGTACAGCCAGCAACCATTTTAAAACACACGGTCTTCTTAAAACTACTGAATAATAAAACGGAAATACTATATCTGAGTAAATTCCGAGCCACTTGTCAGTTATTTCAGCATGAACAAACAAATGCTAAGCCGCCTTTCAATTTCCGCTAGCTAGGCGGCTAACACGGTAACGCCGACGACAGGAGCCACCGGGAAGCGTCCTGCTCTGCTCATAAATGTCACCAGTGTTTAAATACACACAGAAATTTGATACTAATCGTATTTTTTTAAATGTTTTTTTAATAAAGTAGAATACCTTTGAGTCACAGCATCCTTGCTGCTCCGGCGACTCTCCTCCCGCTGTCCAGCTGCTGGTGTGTTTTGTACAGCAAGTACACATTCGCATCAGATCACTCCGGTAAAGCGTGTGGGCGGGGCGCGGGAATCACGGCCTCTGATTGGTCCGAAGGACCCCGGAAGTATGTTATGTATAAATGATATGTGATTGCTGTCAAATGTTCAGAGTTTCAACTTTTTTTCTTTCTATTTTTTCCATAGTGCGTAAATTGCACATAATAAAGAAAATAAACTTGTTACCTAAAAAAAATAATAATCATCTACAGCCATATTGTATTATATTGTACATTAACTGTATTTGAATAAAGGAATGTATAATACACAGATCAGCCATAACATTATGACCACCTGCTTAATATTAAGCATGTCACCCCTTTGGCCACCATAAAAATGAGGCACTGTGTGACCGTTCCGACACCTTTCTTTCACAACCAGCTTTAATCTTTTCATCAGTTTGATCTAAACTATTGGATTACACAGACTACACAGCCCAGCTTTTATTCACCATATGCATCAGTGAGCCTTGGCCACCCAACCCCGTCACCAGTTCACCGGTTTCTTTCTTTGGATTACTGTTGGTAGATCCTGCCTACGGCAAACCGGGAACATCCCACCTGGGAAGAACTGCAGTTTTGGACTTGCTCTGACCCAGTGTTCTAGCCATCACAGTTTGGCCTTTGTTAAAGTCACTCAAATCCTTATGCTTGCCCATTTTTTCTGCTTCCAACACATCAACTTCAAAGGTAAAAAAAAAATCATTTGCTGCCTAATACGGTATATCTCATCCATTTCAGCCATGTCTAATACAGGGAGTTTGTTGGGGTATACTGTGTACACTTACTTGGAGTGGGGCAGACAGCAGACTTCAGCACAATACAATACAATTTCTGAAACAGGTCATTCTCTGCCATTTTATAAGAATGTAGTCATGTGGTAAAACTAACTCTCAAGGCCTTTTAACTATTTTTGAGCTGTACTGTAAGCACTGTTAAGTGCTCGATTCGGATAGTTGAGATGATATTGATTTCTTTTCCGTAAGAGCAGTATTTCTGGCTGCATGACCATTCAGAGGTTCATCATAATGCCCTTATTTGAATACCTTGATTGAATTAGAGCAACCGCCTATATGGTGACTTGTTGCTTTACGTTATCAATCTGATAATAAAGGAATCCAAAATGTGTAGTAAAAGTAAATGTGCTGTGTACACTTACTGGTAGTGGGGTCAACATCAACAATTTCAACACAATTCAATACAATTTTAATCCTTAATGCAACAATTATACATTTAATGGTGCAATGATACATTATGATATAATACAATATCATGCAATATGCACTAGAAATCAATGTAACCAACTTTGTTCAAAAGACTGAACCCTTGATCCATAAATGATGATGTAACAAGAGACTATTTTAAGTTTTTCAGGAAGACCTGAAGGAAGACCTTTTTTTTTCAGAACTGGAAAGTCAGCTTAAAAGATCAGGGAAGCTGAGGAGAATGAGATCTATAGGTGGCGATGATGCAACTTACGGAACTCCAACTAAAGGTACAAAAAAGTACTGAGAGGAATCATGAATCAAAGGGCTTATCACTTACAATAGCCAGTCTTTTGGATACTGGATTAAAATATGAATTCACAAATTAAATATTTGACTTTTGCATCACTTAAATATTTGCATTTTCATTTATCCAAAAGTATAAGAATGTTGCTGTATAGAGGTCACTGTAGACACCTGATCCTGGTCAGATACTGTATAACGGTGTTCAGGCCATAAGTGTTCAATGAGGCTGAAAATAATGTCATATGCTGTGGCATTCAGAGTCACCATATTTTTTATACTCCACCACCATCATCAAAACGCCAACAGGAAATGTCTTTCTGAAAGCATAGCGGTCATGCTTGAATACAGCTCGAGAGACCTGTACTGACGCATAGTCAATATTGTGTTAGTTTTTCCTATTCGTTATGTTTCTATATGTTAAAGTAGAATTCTCAGTTCTGCAATGCTGCAGGCTCATCGCACAAAGGACAAAGTCAGAGCATAACTTTTCTCAGGGGTCTCAAACTGGGTTCAGATTGGGCCATGTGGGTGCAGGTTTTCATTTCAACCAAGCCTGGATCCAGTTTGAAAAGTTTCCTAGCTGAATAAAGCTACTTACTGTATGACACTCTTGAGATCTAAGCTCAAGACATGCAATGCACCCAACCAAACAAATGAACCAAACCGGAGGGGCTCTCTGCTATCCGCTGGCTCGGTTTCTGAGAAACATTTGTTGAAGTAATTATTAATGACAGGTGGTGACAGAATAATTGTCTTTATTCAACTTTTTCCCACTTATATATAGAGCTAGTTAGATTTTTACCCCCAGATAATAATGATTTTTTATAGCCCTGTGAATATTATAAAGGAAGAACATCCTTTTATGTCAACTAAGTCAACCAAGAATGTAGCAATGGGTAAAAGAGGATTTGAGAGCCCATTTCATTACGAAGCAAGCCCGACAGACAGGCAAGTCTTTTCATCGTAAGAGCCTTGAGGCGAAGCTTTACAATCCACACAGACAGCTCATCTTTACCAGTCTCTCTCTCTCTCTCTCTCTCTCTCTGGGGCCAGTTTCTTATGATTTAGCCCAGAGAATTTAAAACCTGTATAATCTCCTGAGAAGGGTTTTCCACATACTGTACTTTTCTCAGCCTCAGGTCTGGCCTGGACATGTTAAGACTCTCCATGGGCCATTTCCATGAGAGATTTTAAAGATGTTTAATTGGGTAGATAACCACAGATGTTTAATAATGAATGACCATGGAGGTTTTTCACTTTTAACTACATATGTATAGACAGAAATATATAAGAAATTTAGTTTTTACTGCAAATTTACATAATTGGAAGGAAAAAAAATCAATGTTGTCAAATAGGCATTCTGTAGTTAGGCTAAGTTCTGGTTTCACAGTGGAAAATAAAAACATCTGCTAGGGTTAGGCCGGTTTGTGGCACAGCCTGCATCAGTGTGCATGACGCATTAAAACCAATTACACCAAAGCTGGATAAATCTGGATGATTTCACTGACCAATGCTGCATGACTTCATAGAGCTCTCATAATAAGCTCTTATATGGTTTTTCAGTGGTTATTTAATGAGGTATCCATTTTTCAATGTATCCTTTATTAAGGTATAAAACAGGTGTGGTCTGATAGTAAAACAAACACTCCGTTATATAATTCTGCATAATATGTTTCTGCATAAAACTTTTAATAACATATACGCATCTAGTCCAGTTCTATTTCAATTCTATTTAATTTTATTGTACATTTTACAGCTAAAGTTTTCTCACACACTCACTCATCGTCTATACCGCTTTATCCTGTATTCAGTTTCACGAGGGCCCTGGAGCCTATTCCAAGAGGCTTAGAGCACGAGGCAGGGGACACCCTGGACAGGGTGACAATCTCAGGGCACACACACATACACACACTCATTCACACACTGTGGGCAATTTTGGAACGCCAATTAGCCTAACCTGCATACCTTTGGACTGTGGGAGGAAACCGGAGTACCTGGAGGAAACCCACCAAGCACGGGGAGAGCATGCAAACTCCATGCACACAGAGACGGGAATCGAGCCTAGCTGGGAATCGAACCCAGATGCAAATCTACAGTATAATTTTCTCTTATTCCATATTTCATTTCTCTATTTGAATACTTGATTTTCCTTTAAAATTTTAGATCATGGGCGTATAAGCATTTCACTGCATATCATACTGTGTATGGCTGTCTGTGTAAGAAATTTAGATTTGAATATAATTAAATATTATATTTAAATAAATATTAAATATAAATAATATAATTGGAAAAAATATAATTTGAATAAGTATTTCATATTTTCCATACAGAAAGAGCTGAAGAACCCTTAAAGTACATTTTCCTAGAATATATATTTGTGGTAAAATCAATTCTCAAAGACTTTTAAAGACACATTAATCTTAGAGCCGTACTGTAGCGTTGTACAGTGTTCAATTCGAACTGTTCAGATGATATTGATTTTTTTCTCCTAAAAGCAGTTCTATTAGTATTTCTGGTGGCATTCCTATCATCCTATTACCCTTATTTGAATAGTGTATTGATTATATAGCAACAGCTTATATGGTAAGTTGTTGCTTCACGTAATTAGTCTAATTGTAAAGAAATCAAATATGTTAAGTCATTTAAGAAAAGTTATAGCGCTTTGCAGTTTCTCAGCAACCTGTCAATCTGTTATATACAGTATTTACACATTTCAGCTATTTATACATATCAATAAAAACTCATCTCATCTCATGTCTCATGTCTTACAACATGCAAAAAATATCATCACAAACTGCAACCAGTTGAAAATATGACGTGTAGTTCAGTATAATACAAACACCAGTGGGAAACATGATTTAGACTCATAAATGTGCATTTCTGGGAAGGCCTAACAGCAGTGTGTCAGCATCGTTTACACTTTATGTGACACCCACTTGCTTGTTTTGTCACTGCCTTTATGTGCTGCTAGAGACGTGTCACTCTGGAGCACTTTCCATATTGTCCCTCAGTGCGGAAGTAAATGCCAATCAATTTCACCTGACTGACCTCATGTTGAATTTCGAATAAATCATGTAGACCAATGCCTCACCCATAACCACAGAGACCAAAGACCAGACCGTCCAGTCTGACCCAGCTCACAAATTGCGCAGATTCCAGACAGATTAGTCTGATCCATGGAGGTCTCTTAACCCACAACATTTACAGGATCTGCCAGCCAAAGTCCTGCCAGTCACCACAGCACACCTGATAGGTTCTGCAAAGCCATCGCCTGTGTTTGGACATTCCTTATAATTTCATGTTTTTTTCTTCTTCTGTGATTTATGACAATCCTGGAAATTTCAAAATGATGAAATGACACATATCGAGTTGGATAATTATGTATGAACTGTTTCTATTTCTATTTGAACAGTATAAACTGTTCAAATAGAATACTGCATATTTTGTTTATACATACATACACACATACATACATATAAACAGAGTAGTTTGATAAACATAAAAGTGAAGTTGAACATCTCCCACGCCTGCACAGTTACCACATCTAAATATTATTGAGTCACTTTGGTGTGTTTTGAAGGAGCGAGTCAGGAAACATTTTCCTTCACCAGCATCACGTAGTGACCTGTCCACTATTCTGCAAGAAGAATGTCTCAGAATCCCTCTGGCCGCTGTGCAGGACTTGTATCTGTCATTCCCAAGACGAATTGATGCTGTATTGGCCACGAAAGGAGGCCCTCCAGCATACTAATAAACTATTGTGGTCTAAAGCCAGGCGTTTCAGTTTCATTGCCCAACCCCCTGTATATACACAAAATATCAATAATAATATCTATTTCAATTTGAATATCAATTTCTTTACCCTATATATTGTCATCTGTACTGCGTGTACTGTACAGTGTAAACGCTTTTTTCATTGATAAAGTGAATCTCCAAAAGACTCCCATAATATATACAAACATATCTTATATTTTGAGCAAATACATTATGAGTATGTTAAAGTAGACATGTCAAAATATTTTATCAGGCAGGAAAGCCCTTTCTGGTCAATATCCAGAATTCACCCACAGCAACATCAGGCAAGTTGTCTAAGACGTACAGTATATCCATATACGTACATCTGACTCACTGCTTGGACACAAAAATACACAATAAGATAGATGTTCTCTGACTCACAGCATGCACATACACACACCCACAACCACACACACACACACACACACACACAAAGCCAGTTTGTAAACCTCACACACTCCTCCCACTGTGTTCGCATGGGTGTGGAGCTGACAGCCCAGTCACACATTCCCAAGCTGAAAAAACGAGTTCATTTCTACTTTCCTCTCCGTCACACACTTCTCCTCCTTGCTTCAGAGAGCACACAGTTCCAGCCATGAACCTGTATCTCATCCTTCTTCTTTCTGTCCTCTCTCTCTGTCTTTCTGTCCCGGCAGTTGGTGGTCAAGACCAGTTGGTAGAGGAACCGGTTGTCGTACGTGAGTAGTATTTTGATAATTATCATCATTTTGTGACAGTTTTGATAAGTGCTGTACAGTAATATTATGCTTGGCTGGGATGGGATGAGAGTCAGATATTTGCCTATGTAAAAACATCACCTTCTTGTATCTAAAGCTTTTGGTTTAGACTTTTGACCCTTTTAATGGTTCGTTATGTAAAAATAGCATTTGTTTAAAATCCTGGTCCCATTTTTAGGTCATATACAGCCTTTAGGAGGTTGGGCTAAAGTCAACATTGATCAGAAAGATGTCCAAGATGCTACTGAAAAAGCTGTAGAGAAATTTAACACCAAATCCAAGGCTAAGAAGTACTTTAAGCTTGTGAATGTCACATCTGCAAAAATGAAGGTACAGCATCGTTTCTGTCTCTTTAACTGATCAAATTAATTAAGATACATATTGTTTGTATGCACACTGCATTTTCCTCATGAATGTTTACTGCATCATGTGCATTTACTTTGCAGACCACTAACATCCTAAACTACAGGATCAATGCAGTCTTAGCGAAGACAAAGTGCCCAAAAAGTGAGACTGCAACAGATCTCAACTTCTGTGATATGGCTCAAAAGGTATTTGTTTTGAGCCATACCTTTTTTATTTTAATTTTTGTATTTTATTTTTCACATATACCCCATATTTATTATTTATTCATATGTATCATGATCATCATTTATGGTTTTCTTCCTTCCATTATATTATTTCCTGTCTAACATTGCTTCTTTCTATGATTCATTTTACATATTAGTATTACTGTATTTTATTTATTTTTTGTTTATTATTTCTATTTCATTTTTAAGTGTTTTTAGTTAATTTATTTCTTCTGCCTATTTATTTATTTATTTATTTATTTATGGTTTCTTTATAATCTAAAAATCATAAAAAAATTATCATATTTTGCTAACTTGTCTTAATTCTGTGCCTTTTTTTTTAGCGGCTCAAATGCAAGTTTGAGGTTGAGCTCGATCCAAGGAATAACCAATACGAGGTGAAGATTGTGTCGTGCAACAAATAATCCACTGAAAGCTATATGCAAATTACTATAAAATGGCATGAAGGAATAGTGCAATGTTTTGAGGAATACTGATAAGTGACAATTTAAAGGAAAAAAAAAAAAAGAAAAAGGCTGATCCATGAAAAACCACCAATATGCACCAATGCAGCAAGTTGGTGTTCAGTGCAGTTGAGGATGACGATGGTGGCGGTGGTGAAACGTACTGCTTAACATGCCAATTCAAATGGTGTTTAATTGGTTGGGATATTATGTATGGGAATGCTGTAAGATAATAACAATAAAGGTAATAATTTTCATCCTCATCAAACCATTCAAAACCAGGGAAGATAACACTTTTATCAGGATGGGATAAAGTGTTTCATCAAGTGATGAGAAAAAGGAATGTTATATTCATTTGACTTTAGTCTTAATAGACCAAATCATGCAAGCAAATTAAATACATGAAAAATTGAGAGAAATAATAATAATAATAATAATAATAATAATAATAATAATAATAATAATAATAATAATAAATGTTCAATCAGTGTTTCCTTTAATTTGTCACCTGTCTGTAAGAGCTTGTGCCTTATTGATGTGGTTATGCAGAATAGCTACCTCTGGAAGGGCTTTATTATTTTCTTATTAAAAATTTTGAAAACATTTTTCCTATATATATATTTGTCTGATCAGCAAACTGAAATAATAAATGTGTGTTACAGAAAAAAAAGGCATCACATTAGACTCTCATTATTGCATCCACAGTTTTGCACACTCTTAGGATTAACCCAATGTATTAGGTTTATATATACTGTATACTGTATATGACACACAGAGGGGCCCAACAAATGTATACACGCTTCAACTTGAACTTGAATATGCCCATCTTCTTTTCTTCAGAAGATTTGGTAGAAGAATCATAATACTGCACATTACTGCCATAATTCAATTCAAATTAAAGTATGGACACATTTTATTTGGCCCCTCTCTATATATACAGTAATATAGCCTTATATACAGTATAAGCCTTTGCACACAACCACAAATGTACATGTTAAAAAACACATAACATTCATAGGGAAAGTTAGATTTAGACAATGATGTAATGAAGATGGAACGTTTTGTAAGAGTCAGAGCATTTACACACAGCAGCAGTAGACCGAGAGCACGGCTGCCAAAGCCCTCTGGCAACACACCACTGTAGCTGGAGCCGCCTCACTCAGTTACTGCCACGACACAGTTTTTCCAGTAGCTTTTCCCTGGTCATCCCTAATTTTTACACTAACGTCTATTAACAATATTTATAATTGAAGACGGATGCTAGACAGTCCATATAATATTTCATTAAAAAAAAAACCTTCAAAACTTAAACATCTGTAAATATTCTTTGGGAACTGAATGGAAAAAAAATCTCTTCCAGTCTTTTTATTCTTCCAGGACTCATGTCACACAGTTGTCTCAGTCTTTGTTGTCAACTTTGAGTTTAGGCATTGCGTTAGGAGATTGTGCTCGCGCCTGTACCTGCAGGAAGAGCAAATATTTCATTAATAATCTTTACACAATGAACCTAACCAATTCACCAGGTCACTTCATTAAACATATTAACATTTCATGTTTGCAGAAATTTTGTGTCAATCACATGGATAAGAAATGTAGCGTAGTCTATTTATAAACTGTTTATTGGCAGCACTGTTGAAGTCTTGTTTCTGATTGGCTCTGACTGTAAATCAAATCACAGATTTTCTGAACATTTATGAGCTTATTTTAATACATTATAGTTTCTATAGTTCCAACTCATGGACATGTATGACAGAAACTCATAACATAAAATGTAAGCCTAATAATAAACCGAATTAATAAACATGCTGCTATTTACAGTAAATAATAAAATGACGATAATATGGTGAAATTTATTTATTATTTATATATGATGTAAAGAGTATTTATCTTGTCAATATCTGTATGTTTTCTGCATTGGGAAAGTCTTTCTTTGTAACATTAAAATATATATTTTTGTCTCACTTTAATGATGAGAAAATAGAGACTAAACACTATATTCTCGTACCAGTTTCTCTTTTTTTTCAGTGCAACTGGATGCTTCACAACATAATACAGTATGTACCTATCCATCCATCCATCCATCCATCCATCCATGAACCATTGTAAACCCGCTAGAGCCCATGGAGACCAATAGTGACCATTGTATTTATTCTCATTTTGAACGATCATGGCAGCACTTCCGGTCAACACTAACATTCACACAATTTTAGGAACACCAATTAGCCTAATCTGCATGTCTTTAGACTCTGGAAGGAAACCCACCAAGCATATGGAGAACGTTTAAACTCCATGCACACAGACCTGATGTGGGAATTAAACCCAAACCTTGAAAATCATAATCACTGGCAAAGCTCCTGCAGTACAAGAGAAATGAAACACTTTGTGCTGTTGAAAGACAATAATACATGTTCAACACACCACCCCATTACTGATTATTTTCTTACAAAACAACAGAACAACTCATAGTGTTTTATTCTTACATAAGATCCATAATTATAGTTATCTAAAAAAAACACAGCAATACTTTAAATACGTTTAACAGGTATGTTTATGTTACTTTCTCTAATAAAAGACTTACACCTAAAATACGAAAGAGTGTACTGTTGTCCATTGGATTTGCAATTGTTTTTCAGTTACTAAAATTTCATATAGTACTTACTTATTGACGACACGCTGTATCTCTTTGCTCTCCTCCTCTTGGAGCTTTCGAAGGACTCGCTGAAGTATAGGCAGCTCTAAATTAACATACTGTGCTACCTAGAAAAGCAATGATAAAAGGTAACTCAGGTTTATTAGATGGGTGCTTGACTTATAATAGTGGAGAAGTCAACTTACGTCCATGCTAACTTCCTGTTCATCAGTGTCCATGAGGAAGACTCTCATGATGTCCTCTGATGGGCCTTGAAGAAAACGCTCCCAAAGGGGAAGATCTGAGCTTCCCAGCTTTTTCCTTTCTTTTGAAACAGAGATTTTGCATTTAGTTTTGTTGAGTTGTTCACTGTGCTTCATGAACTGTGGCAATGAATAAAAGTTGAACAAAGACTATAATAATGTAATTTTGAATAGTTGTTCACATATTTCAAACAATGAAAAATTACTTTGCAAGCCATCATCATTACATTATTGGGGTTGCAATTAATCATTATTAAAGTTGGATTCATGTTGCATAGACACATAATGTTCTCACAAGCTATGT
The DNA here is from genome assembly GCF_024256425.1 of Clarias gariepinus. Taxonomy (NCBI): domain Eukaryota; kingdom Metazoa; phylum Chordata; class Actinopteri; order Siluriformes; family Clariidae; genus Clarias; species Clarias gariepinus. Next base: position 22,218,533 of record NC_071116.1, on the reverse strand, counting down.
GTGCCTGTTTCTTTCCCTAAGACATACTGTACTGTAGAATGTTGATTTCTGTTTACCCTATTTAAACCTGATACTTGGGTTAATATTGCTCCAATAATACATATCCATCAGTATAAGTCATGGAACATCATACACCTGCCAAGACAATTATTTATTTCTGATAGAACAACACGAAAGTGGACGTGGAGCTCATTAGACTCTCCATTAGTTCATCAGAAAACTATGTAATACAGAGCGGTTCTTCTTATCAGTCACATACTGCAGAATAACCTAGGAAGTAGTGTAGCTGTAAGATAAGAGATTTAGGCTTCAGCTAAGCATTACTAAGTTCCTCCAAACCAATACAAGCAGAACTGCGAGGAAACTCAGTTCACTGATAAGTGGAAGCAGTTTGCTTGATAAAGAAGGAGCGGTGGCATTCATAGTTCTTTTCTTTTTTTTTTCTTTTCTTTTTAATAAAGTCATGGCTATAAATGCATATATTAAGGCCACAAGTTAAAGGAGCAGTCAGAGATTCTAACCCAAAACACTTTTTGTCATTCAGCCCCTCATCTTCTCTTATCTTCTATCTGCAATTCTGTGTGTGGGCTGAAAAAATCTGGAATCCACAATCTTGGGTGGCATAGTGAGTAGCACTATCGGCCAATCATTCGTGTGAATGAAATTAGCATGTTCTCCCCATGCTTGACGGGTTTCCTCTGGGTCCTTCTGGCTCCTCCACAGTCCAAAAGCATGCAGATTAAGTTAATTGGCGTTCGGAAATTGATCGTAGTGTGTGTGTGCATGTGTGAATTGGATTGGCACCTGTCCAGGGTGTACCCCGCTTTGTGCCCACAACCCTGTAATAGGATCAGTGGTATAGAAGATGAAAATTAAAGATCAATCGACAATCTCTCCCCAGTAACGCTCCTTCTTTAATATTAGAAATCAAGTCACCAGGAATTGCTACGATGCCATGAGACTAAATTTAAAACACTCACTCACTCACTCATTGTCCACACCGCTTTATCCTGTGTTCAGGGTCATGATGGGGCCTGGAGCCCATCCCAGGAGACTTAGGGCACGAAACAGAGTACACCCTGGACAGGGTGCCAATCCATAGCAGGGCACACACACACTACGGCAATTTGGTGGGCAATACGGGCAATTTTCTCTTCCCGTTGGAGACAACTGGAGAACCCAGAGGGAACCCACCAAGAACAGGGAGAACATGCAAACTCCATGCACACAGAGATGGGAATCGAGGCTGGCCAGGAATTGAACACGGACCCTGGAGGTGCAAGGCGACAGTGCTAACCACTACACAACTTTGAAACAGTAAAAAAGTAATTTAAATTCACTTAAAATGAACTTTTTTTCATTTCCAAGGCTGGCATCCCATTCCATCTCATACCCAGAGGTGACAGGATAGGGTCAGGATCCAGCATGGCCTTGACCAGGACAAAGTAAGTGATTAAATAACTGTCATGCTTAGGTTCCTGTGGTTTAATAGTGTGGTTTTTATTTACACCATTTAAAATATGTATTATAAAGTATTTGTGGTGATAAAAAAATAGATCCCATGAGAAACCTACCCTGTGACCAGAAGTATCATAATATATATTAATTCATGCCCCTCACTTTGTTAAATAATAACCAACATGTCCCCCCAGGGTCTCTACATCAGCCATAGACTGTAACGTTAGTTCAGCAAACAGTAACCATTTACATACTGAATAGCGCCTGGCACGGCGGTGTAGTGGTTACCATTGTCGCCCTGCACCACCAGGGTCTGGGTTCGATTCCCGTCTCTATGTGCATGGAGTTTGCATGTTCTCCCCGTGCTTGGTGGGTTTCCTCCTGGTACTCTGGTTTTCTCCCACAGTCCAAAGATATGCAGGTTAGGCTAATAGGCGTTCCCAAATAGCCCGTAGTGTATGTGTGTGTACCCTGCGATATATTGGCACCCTGTCCAGGGTGTACCCTGCCTCGGGCCTAAGTCTCCTGCGATAGGCTCCAGGCCCCCGCGACCCTGAATACAGGATAAAGCGGTATAGAGGATAAGTGAGTGACTGAGTGAGTGAATAGGGCCTGAACATGCTGATAATACTGTGCTGCTAAACCAAAGTGTAGCCTCAAGCCTGTATGAATAAACAAATAAAAGCTTGCTCCTTTTACCACTAAACCTCAGTTTTGCTCATGCAAGAGTGCACAGAATATGAATTGCCTGCTACAAACTCAGATGCCCACTGATGCATTAGTAGGATTCATAAAACAGATGCCAAGACCCATAATCCTCAACTGCTTGTGTTATGCCATACACTTTTTTTTGGAATAAAAGCTTCTAAAATATAAATAATGTGAAATTTCATTGTGTGTTCATTTCAGACAAGATACGCTTTAATTTCGATGCAGAAACTAGAACATTTGCCTTAGGTGCATAACGTAACAGAAATAGCTTTGGTATTCAGTACAAATCAACTATAAAGCCCACATACCTCCACTTTGATGAATGCAATACAATGCAAATTCACTTGGGTCATTTTCTATCTGCAATGAAAAAAAATGATATAAGTACAATGCAAGTTATTAAAAGGTATACCTTTAATATAATGCAAGTTGTTAAAAATGATACCTTAAATTTATTTAGGAGCTGGCAGATGACCTCCTGTGTTTTCATTGTGCTGTTTATCCGAACGTTCGTGGCGGTCCCGTAGGATGGCGTAAATATTGATGTCTGAAAAAGATATTTACAGTTTAGCTTAAACATTTAATCCCACATTTAATTCACTGTCCTTGATTTAGTGCATCCTTCCTGAATGCATTTTATGAATGTAAAATTGTGATGCTCTAACATGAGCACTAAAGACTAACAGCAGGATCAGCAATACAGAAAAGACTTACTGTACAATATTCAGATTTTATATTGCACCACTAGGGGGCATCTTCAAACACAGTACCTCTCATATCAGCCACAACAATAACACATTAACACTGAATCACCAACTATACAACACTAAACTGGTGACAGAAAAATGGGCACCAAATGGGATCATTCATGCCCAGAAGGATGCTGGCCACAATAGAGGGGCACCAGCCAGAACACCCAAACTCCCCAGATACCAATCCGATTAAGCACCCATGAGATCTCACCCCACAACCCACAGCACCCAAAGGATCTCCTGGCACCAGACACCACAGCACACCCCCAGAGGTCTTATGGAGTCATATCCTGAGGGGCCCGAGGCGCCCCGAGCTGTCCAGGAGCCACAAGGGGACCTTACACAACACTAAGCATAATGATCTGTGTGTATTTTGCATTATTATCTGACCTTATAGTTATAGAAATGTCCGTTAATAGAGAACCGATGCTTTCTGTTAGTCCGTCTCTCCTCTGCCCCCTGGGTCTTTACTCTCTTTTTCACCAGCGAGGCATCACTCCTGGTGCGGAACAGGATAGAGCTCTCTGTGACGGGTTCGTGTCGGGTCACCCTCAGTGTCTGACTCTCGTACTGCCTGTAGTCTAGATACGAAGAGGAAAATTAAATATGTCACTCATACTCACAGTATTTCTCATAAAGTCTGGAAACAACTCTGAGGCATTACTCTTCTGCAGAATACGTATATAAAATAATTGTCTATTCAAGGCTTTGTATTTATAAGACATTTTCCACTCATTGTGATTGAGCTTTTAAGCCTGATATATACTGTATATTTTAAAGGAACAGTACAGTATGTATTTTTAGAGCCATCTGCTGCCTACAAGACTTATTGCAACCGCATACAGACATTGACATGTCCTGTAATATACTGTAGGTTGTAGGTAGATGTCTATATTTATTAAATGTTTCCAGCCTGGTCACCAGGTCTCAATGTAATTTCCATCTCAAGTACCTTACATATCAAAAACACATAAAATAATCTGAAACTGGCCCCGAAATTCCGACACTGGAAAACAAAGATGCAGTTTTTCTTAATCTATGCACAACAAATAAGTATAGCAGTGCAATATATCATTTAAAAGAAATATGAGGGTCAGTCAAAAATTATCCGCATTTTGGCTGTAGAATTTGTTTTATTTGTTTAAACATATATTTAATTTTTCGCCATACTCTCCTTGATTTTCAATATACTGTACTTTGTCCATCTGTCAACAGGCTTTTGTATTTCTTTATTAAAATGCTTTAAGCTGAGCTGTGAGCCAGGAATGCACTCCTCTGTCTTCATCAGAAGTGGATCTTCATCCGCGTAGGGATGCTTCCAGGGGACCAAATGTCCAATGGAGCAAGATCAGGACTATAGGGAGGATTTTTGCAGAGTGTCGACAGTGTGGTCAGGAGTGTGGGAACGTGCATTGTCATGCAAGATCACAACGACGTAGAAAAGCAGTCCTCTGCGTTTAATCTGAAGTTAAAGCTTCAGCTTTTTAATAAATGTCTCACTGTAACAAGCACTGTTGATTGTTGAACCTTTTTCTTGATAGTATTCCAATAATGGCCCTTGGGAATCCCAGAAAACTGTAAGCATACATTTTCCAGTTGATGGTTGATTTATGAACTTTCTCTTGTTGATGATTAACAATGTTTCCATTCCATACTCTGCTGTTTATTCTCATCTACTTTCATCATATACTTTTCATCACCAGTAAAGATTTTCTTTTAGAAACCTTCACCTTCCTTAGAGTATCGGTGCAAATTGTGTTTGCTGATATCCAAACGCGTCTGTTTATGCTCTTCTGTGAGATGTTTCGTCACGAGGTACCGCCTCAGACCACGAAAAATTTATCACGGCACGCAATCAATGCTCTTCTTTTGTGCAAATCACAAGTGGGACATAAATTTTTGCTCGCACCACAGTTACAAATGAACTGATGTAACACATTCACATCTGCACAGAAGTGACTGTGGACACAGTAGCCTTGAACAGGAAGCATTGATTACAGAGTGGGGACAGCAGGAGTTCTAACATAATTGGAATGTGAATAATTTTTGACTCACCCTGATAGTACTGTAAGATCATGCAAATACATAATAAACAAACAAACAAACAAACAACCTAATAAAAAAAACACCACCTAATAAACTTACCCTTTTCCCCTATCAAAACACATACTAGCCCAATTTAAAATAAAATCCATCACCCTGGCACACTTAATTATGATTTACCTGGGCATGAGGAGCATTTTTTAGGTGGGCGATGCAGCCTTTGAAAAAACTCTAAAAATTTAACAAATGTCTTAAATAAAGACAGGTCCACTATATGACAAAATGTTTATTATTATTATTATTATTATTATTATTATTATTATTATTATAATAAATCTTAATATATATATATATTTTTAAAAACAACAAAAACAGTACATCATGATAATGTGTGTCTGGCATTAATGTATGTGCATAGGTTTGGTAATATTATAAACCAAAATACTGTAGGGTTTACCTGCAGCAGCACTGTCGACAGTTTCTGAATCATCTTGAACAGTTTCTTCTAGTTCATCGATGTGATGGAGATTGTCAAATTCTCCCCATCGGGTCATACCCCTGAACAGAACACACAAAGCAAATTAACATACAACACCTTTCTCATTATTGATCAGTTATTCTCTGATGGTTGCCTAGATTCTACTTGTCTGTATCCAACCTTTTATTTCCAAGTGGGCTAATTGGGTCTGGAGAATATTCCTGAGACTTTGACTGATCCCACGCCACCATCTGTTTCTCATCCTGGATTTTAAGCCGGATTGGTCTCTTCATGCCCCAAGAGACGACCAGGAATCCATCGAGGGTCACCTGACCAGCAGGGCTCTGCAGGAACATAACGCGCGTCTCATTAACAGACTGATATGTTCAGGGGAAGGGAAGGCACAGGCTCTAGTGCTGGGGTTAGTGTCTTTGGTTTTAGTTATCTGAAGCCAGTTTCCAGGGCTTTTCTAGGACACGTTCCAGAACACATCCATACTTTTTTCTCTTTCTAAACGAGTGCAGCAAGTCCATGGTTTTGGAAGCCCCCTTGTGGTTTGAAAGAAACAAGAACTGCAACATGAAATGTACCCAAGTTAAAGATGTGGCATGAGAAAATAAACTGGCAAATAAGGAAAGAAACAGAGAGAAGAAGAAAATTTAATGCTAACGCTGATCAGAAAAAAATGCCGATGGCTGCTTTGCTTCCAAAGTGGCTTCTTCTTCTTCATCTTTTGACTGCTCCCATTACGGGTCGCCACATTTGGCTTCCTCTAACTATCTACCACACCTTTCTTTGTCACTCTAACCTCCTGCATGTCCTCCCTAAACCTCCTCTTGGGCCTTAATCTTCTCCTCCTGCATGGCAGCTCTATCTCTAACATTCTCCTCCAGATCTACCCCTAATCATTCTTCTGAACATACCATCTTATTACCATCTTAATCTGTCCTCTCTAACTTTGTCCCTAAACTGTCCCACCTGCACTCTCCCTTTAATATGCTAATTTCTAATCCTGTCCATTCTTGTCACTCCCAAAGCAAATCGCAGAATCTTCAGTTCTACCATCTCCAGCTCTACTTCCTGACCTTTTTGTCAGCGGTAATGTCTTCAAACCATATGACATTGCTGGTCTCACTACTGTCCTGTAAAATTTCCCTTTTGTTCTTGCTGATACCCTTCTGAAACAGATCTTTTTGTTAGGAAGATCATCTGATCTAGAGACTGGCTAGGCCACTCCAGGACCTTGAAATGCTTCTTATGAAGAAATTCCTTCGTTGCCTGGGCGGTGTGTTTGGGATCATTGTCATGCTGAAAGAACTAGCCACGTTTCATCTTCAATGCCCTTGATGATGGAGGGAGGTTTGGACTCAAAATCTCATGATACATGGCCCCATTTATTCTTTCCTTTACACAGATCAGTCGTCCTGGTCCCTTTGCAGAAAAACAGCCCCAAAGCATGATGTTTCCACCTTCATGCTTCACAGTAGATATGGTGTTCTTTGGATGCAACATAGCATTCATTCTTCTCCAAACACGACAAGTTAAGTTTTTTCCCAAAAAGTTCTATTTTGTTTTTTTCTGACCATATGACATTCTCCCAATCCTCTTCTGGATCATCCAAACACTCTCTAGCAAACTTCAGACGGGCCTGGACATGTACTGGCTTAAGCATGGGGACACGTCTGGCACTGCAGGATTTGTGTTCCTGGCGGTGCAGTGTGTTACTGATGTGTGCAGTGTGTTGCCTTTGTTACTTTGGTCCCAGCTCTCAAGTGAGATCTTGCATGGAGCCCCAGATCGAGGGAGATTATCAGTGGTTTTGTATGTCTTCCATTTTCTAATAATTGCTCCCACTTGATTTCTTCACACCAAGCTGCTTACCTATTGCAGATTCAGTCTTCCCAGCCTGGTGCAGGTCTACAATTTTGTTTCTGGTGTTCTTTGACAGCTCTTTGGTCTTGGACATAGTGGAGTTTGGAGTGTGACTGTTTGAGGTTGTGGACAGGTGGCTTTTATACTGATACCAGATGCCATTAATACAGGTAACAAGTGGAGGACAGAGGAGCCTCTTAAAGAAGAAGTTACAGGTCTGTGTGGGCCAGAAATCTTGCTTGTTTGTAGGAGACCAAATACTTATTTTACAGGTGACTTTACCAATCAATTAAAAAATTAAAAATCATACAATGTGATTGTTTGGATTTTTTTCCACTTGTTTTGTCTCTCATAGTTGAGGGATACATATGATGAAAATTACATCAAAGCATCTCTTATCTTTTTAAATGGGAGAACTTGCACATGGTGGCTAACTAAATACTTTTTTGCCCCACTTCATTCATATTGTTTATATAATAGTATATAGCTAAATGTTTTTTTCAGGTGTCTCTAAAAATAGCTAAGGTTAGAAGGTTACATTAAGCAAATTTTGCATTAATCAAACAGTGCCACATCAACGTTTCATTAAACTTTTATCAATCTAAAAACATCTTTCTTTAAAAAATAGCTAAATATTTCAGCATATGCGCCCCCGTTTTAACATACACTGCCTGTCCAAAAAAAAAAAAAAAGGCCCACACTATATGGTTTAGATCTTTAGTTTTGATTATGGCTTTGACAATGTGGTGGCCAGTTTATCTGTGAAAACGATTCCTCATGTTTCTAAAACCACTCTTTCACAATTCAAACCCTGGAATATGCCATCAGGGAAGAAACATCCATTGATGTGATAACCGGTTCATTCAGTACATTCAGGTCATCAGCTGAGTTCATTTCATTGGCACATAAAGTTGCTGAGTCTAGACCCGACCAATTGAAGAAACCCCAGATCATGACACTGCCTCCAGAGGCTTGTATAGTGGCCCCTATGCATGATGGGTGCATCGCTTCATGTGCTTCCCTTCTTAACCTGATGTTCCCATCCATCAGGGGGTCTGGAATAAAGTTAAACATGACCTTTTTCCATTGCACCAAGGTCCAATAGTTGAGTTCCCTAGCAAACCAAAGCTTTTTTCTCGTAACTGGTTAGTACTAACAAGTGCTTTTCTTATAACTACACATCTGTTCAGTTGCTGTCACATGGATGCATGTGGAAATGCTCTCAACTTCACTGTTAAACAACAATTTATTTACAATGCAATTTGACCAAGCCTTTAAGTGATCTCCATTCGACCACATTTCTTCCTAAGGGGTTAGCACTTATTAGCAAGATTATTATGGGTTTTAATAATGCCTTGGACATTTTTCAATCAGATTTCAGCAATCTTCTTAGTTGTTTTCTTTGCTTTAAGCAGACCAATAATTTGACTTTTCCGAAATGGAGACTTTTTTGGGGGCCTGGCAGTGTGTATCAGATATCAGATAAGGAGAAGAAGAGAAGAGGAGACAAAATCAGTCACTTAATAACCAAACTTAACAGTTTGTAGGATCTCAGTGATATTTCCCAGGTAAATAACTATTCTTACAGGTTTTTCCAGATCCATTATCCAGAGCAACTTACAACGGCCCAACAGTGGCAGCTTGGTAGTACTGGTTCCAACATCTTACCCACTGAGCTATCATACAGTATCTCATGCTCTTGTCACCTGCTTTTTCTTCCCATTTATTAATTTAGCTTAATGTTCAGATAACAAGCATCTCTATGCCATGCAAATCATATAAAGAGCTGAAGATATTGCTAGGTGTTGGACTGTAAAAGTGAAACTGTGCAGGAAAACTGATGCAGAGATAAACAATACTTGTTCTGCAACATTCAGTGCATAGTAAATCATCTTTCCGATAAATAGTGCAAGGTCATTTAAGAACATCAGGGTTTTTTTCTTTTGGAACTTTAGAGCTGTATTTGCTTCATACTAATTTACTGACATTCTGACATCTAGTCAGCATCAATAGGCAAACAGTGTTTAATTATGAATCAGTAGATGGGTACCAAGATTTCTACAATGCAGAAAACAGGAATGCAGTCAGAAAAAAAAGTAAGATATAAAAGGGAAAAAGTCAAGTCTAAGCATCAGTAAGCTAGCAGCTTCCTTAGCAACAAGGAACAGAAAACGCAGTGCGAAACAGCACACCAAGTTAAGTGCAGAAACTATAATTTAAAAAACCAAACAGTTATACAGTGAGGACATAAATAATAAGTTTATTAAGTGATAAAGTGAAGACTGCTTATAACTATTATTATTATTATTATTATTATTATTATTATTAATGATACTAGATAACACATTTTCACTTTGCATTCAAGTATAAATATGTATTTTTTAAATTAAAGTTGTATATCATTTGATATTATACAACCAGCCCAACCATTTGGTTGAGCAGCACTGCAAGTGTCTCTATATTTACTATGTTTAAACTGGGACGTTTGACCGTGTGTATCACTCCGCTTTTGTGTTCACCACAAACAATTCCACTTTGTAATTCGAAACCTTTACTACAACATTGCATTGTCTCTGGATTTGTTTAAGGATAGTTTACAGAATAGAAATTTGAGTTTGAAATATGATGCATTATGAACTGGAAAGGAAAGTAGGATGCTAATTTATTTTCAGGAAATCCCAAGTGTAATAAAATGAACTTGCATGAATTGGGATCCATGAGAGGCGTTCATGTCAAACCAGGACTTTTAACTGTGCAGAATTATAGAACGTGCATATGAGAGTAAAAAAATCCCCTTTATTTCTCTATATAATCCCCTGCTACACTAATTGCACTTATCCCAGTGTTTCACTAGTTCTTGAACACCATAAAGGTGGAAATTTTTCTCAGTACACCAGAGCTATGATCAGATCTGCCCGCTTCAGATCTGAAACCCTGGCCTCCCAGGAACTCCTTTAACACAAACATTTGGAAATAGCTTAGCACGAGGTCAGGACTGTAGAGGGGACTGTAATATGCTAGTGATGTTCATGAATGATTGTGTGTGCGCAGTTCCTACAGACAGATGATGTCTTGCCCAAGCTGGCGACAAGTTATCTGTTGATTTACAATGATCATGCGTTCCACTTTCTGACTGTTCATGGAAACGACTGCAATGAACTCTGAGCCACATTGGCCAGGGTCAAGGGTGTGTGTGTGTGTGTATGTGGAGTTTTTCCCCCATGCTTGGCGGGTTTCTTCTGCGTACTCCAGGTCATGTAATCCAGTCCAAAGACATGCAGATTAAGTTAACTGGTGTTCCCAAATTGTGCATATTGTGTGTATGTGTGTTGTGGGTGTGTGTGGGTGGTGTGTCCTATGATGAATTGGCACCCTGTCTGGAGCACCCTAATGGACTACAACTCTGTACTCAGGATAAACAGTATAGAAGATACTGAAAGTATCTTCTAAATTCAAAAGGTGTAAGGAAATAAAAAAAAATGTCTAAATTATAATGATCAGTTTGTCCTTGATGAGCAAGCCAGCAAAAAAAAAAAAAAAAAAAACTCCCTGAGATGACAACAGGAAGACAGGAAACAGACTTAACAGGGAACCCATCCTCATTTGGATAATATCAGATAGATGAAGCGCAGGGACTGATCTGCAGTCAAACTGTGTGTTAGGAGGCTTGATGTTCAGTATAACAGGAGAAGTCCTTAAGTTAATATGAAGCCCACTTTCGCTGATGGAGCCTCAGTGATATATATATATATATATATATATATATATATATATATATATATATACAGTATATACACACTGTATACCAACTCTCCCATTATATCTGGGCTTGGGACACACACATACTCTCAATACTACATTTAAAAAAAAAGAAACCACAGTTTTTTTTTACTTACTTAGACTGTATATTAGACTTTTTAAATTTCCTAATTTATTTAATTAGACTATATCTTTTCATGAAACAAACTATGATCCTGATATAATGTATGTTACAACAGCTATTGGTATCTCACAAGCCTGTCTCAAAATAACACTAAAAAATAAAAATAAAAACTGGACTCGATAGTAACTTAAACTTAATCTCCTATAATTTGAAACTTCCAGCCTCCTAAGAAACAGTGTGACTGAAAAACATCCCTCTATCCGTTATCACCCAGATGAGGATGGGTTCCCTGTTGAGTCTGGTTCCTCTCAAGGTTTCTTCCCTAATCCCCTTTACAGGGGGGTTTTCCTTGGCACCGTCACTCTATCATTTTGATTTATGTATATTTTTTCACACATTTCATACTCACTTCCTTAATTTTCTTTTGATTCTGCTTTGTGACAATGACCACAAGCACTATACAAATAACATTGAAATGTTCCAAAAACGCTAAATAAGCACTTCCCTAAAGAAAACACCTACACTGACGCGTTTGTGGAGGACAGAATACAAGTGCGTGAGTCACGACCATGAAAACAACCTTATACCAAGCGAATGAATATAACGCTGTGATTTGCTTTGCATCAGACGTCCTGCTGTTAAGGAATGACAAATCAATACCGTCTAACGTGGTACACAACGGTCTAACCTTTCTTTGGCAAAAATAAATGTAAAATTAAATTTGTAATAGTTACCTCACTGACAGTGAGTTGCAGATGAGTCTTGTCCTTCAGAAAGCAGTTGTAGGTGTTTAGTAAAGACAGAAATCTTGCCCTGTGTGTGCGAGGAAGCAATTACATTACGTCCAAATTACATAATGAAATAAATAAATAGTCAATTTAAACTGTTTAGTCACTAACCTCGAAAACGTTCTTCCATCCCCGATGTGGAAGACCATGCGTGGCTGAGCCTTAGACATTTCTGACTCCAGACAGTTCTGCCAAAAACAGTATTTTTTCTTTTCCTTTTTTTCTTTTTTACATCCAAGCTACTCATTTGTTTTATCTATATATATACACACACACACACATACACGCCAATCCTTTTTTAAAGTCCTGACATGCTGCAGAGACTGCTATTCATACAGTCAGTCAGTCAGTTAGTCCAGTGTTCATACATTTAGACAGTTGTTACTGGCACAGTCTATTGATTTTCTTAATCACTGCTTCCAAACTTGTTCCGTCAGGACTGGAATCTCTGCTATTTGACTTATAGGTAGTTAAATACGACGGGCTAATATGTGAGGAACCAGTAAGTTGTTGTAGACTCTGACAGTATTGCTTTGGGCTGGAATGGAAAGAGAGAGAGTGTGTGTGTGTGTGTGTGTGTGTGTGTGGGTGGGTGTGTGAGTGTTTGTGTGTGTGTTGTGGTTTACTGGGTGTACTTTCAGTTTGTCGGTCATATAAGCGCACCGTAGTGAAGAATCGTGCGAAAGTGGTTTAGTCAGTATACGCCGTGATTGGAAGATAGATCCAATTTAAGAAAGATCTATTTTTGAAATCACAGAAGCAAAGGAACTGATTCACCTGTGTGTCTGTCTATAATACTACAGTTTCAGACTCAATGTCTGCTTTACTGTGTATCTGTATACCCAACTGATCTCAGACCAGATTGTTAAACCAAGGCAGTCTACACCTTCTGACCACTCTCTGAACACTACACCATCTAACGCTGACTCCAAGATGCACATAGAGTGAGCACACGGAACGAACGCTGCTCTCACCTGTCGCCGGCTCAGATCCAGTGTCAGGAGGCTCACTCTGGAATGGGTGCCATATCTCTACGAAGTCTAGTTCCAGCCTGTAAGAGCAGAGGCTGTGGATTAAAGACGGTGTCAGATAGAAGGATAAGAGGGAGGACCTGCATGCCAGGCAGGTGTTAATGACTGCCGCATTCAGACTGTGTTGTGCTGTAACTTGATCCGACTCACCTCTTTCCTCTGAGCATTCTGGGAGAGCTTGGAAAGTTGCAGATTTATGGACACACCCATAGGTACGTGCCTCTCACCTCACACTACAGTTGTAGGATTAACCCTTTCCTGCAACAACATGCAGAAACCATGGAGACATTCAACAGGTTACGTAACACTTTAGTAGGTATATATGTCAAGAGGTGTGTATTATCTGAAAGCATTCAGTGGAAGAACAAAAAGCACAATGCAGTACACGTTGTCTGTTAACTGTTGAGTGCTAGATTTCAATACTTGTCATTCACATTCACACAATAACACTATGATATCAGCACAGTGACTTCCGCATACATCATTTTTTTATGGCGCTGTTGCCCTTTAACTGCCCTATATGCTATCTGCCATGGTATTTCTGTTATCTTATACAGCTAGCTTGTATACAGAAATCATAAAGTGAAGACAACTCAAACATGAACTTTGAATTCTAACCTTAGTCATGTTTCACAATCTAAGGAACGCATATTCTTTAGCAAGCTCAGTTAAACCTAACAGCTGTTTCCTTATAAAACTCGATGTCTAAAACTCCTGAGCTAAGCAATGCGTTTTCGCTCCAAATATTAACTGTTTATTTTATTACTCTTTATGGCTCTTTATAGAACTTTCGTCTATGCAGCAATGTTTTTAAAAGCATCTTTTGCATCTTTTTGCACACTCTCACTTTTTTTCTCGTTTTTTGTTTCCATCTGAAAACTGGTCTGTCTTGTACTATATTTCATTCTTTACAGCCATGCATATATTCTCCTGTAATGTTATTCATTTGTTACCTTATAAGTTATATATGGAAATACTGAATGATTTTGTACATAATTATGCAGACATGATAAACATATATCACAAAATTGGTACAGCATATAATATGGTGCCTAAGACTTTTGCACAGTACTGTGTATAGCCTATACATGTGCTTATATGAAAGCCTTGCCAGTATATGTTAATGGGGGGCTTCAGACTTCAAACTGCATTTGGGGATTTGGACACGTCAGGTAGAACGAAAATTATCAATGCTTTTATAGAGTGTAATTTTTTTTTCCACTGCCGAAATACAGGAATGATGTCGCAAAAAAGAAGAACTCACCTCATGCCCTAAGTCTCCTGGGATAGGCTCCAAGCGCCATACAGGATAAGCGATACAGATAAATGAATTAAATGAATGAATGAAAAAAAAAAAAACCTACAGGTGTTTAGATTAGTATCATGGTGATTTGTTTGAATCGTTCTTCCCCCATCTTTCCATGTATAGGACCAAGGAGATTTTTTTTTTTTTTTTTTTTAAAGAAAAACCCCTGCTTCTGCTGGAATGTAACATGAACGACACCAAATATCACAAAAGGCACCCTAACCTAAAAGTGCTAAATTCATGTTAAGTCCTTCAAACCAGTCAGCACTTTCTAATTTCCCATTACTCAGCTGGTCCTTTCAAGTCCTGGAACATTTTTGCATACAGAATTTACATACGTCTGTATAATCATACCTGCACTACAGAACTGACGTGGCCCATTGTGCCACAAAATCATCACACACACACACACACGTTCTAAACTGGTCTTATAATGTCTATTCACCATCACTCATATGTGTAATTCTTGTGATTAATCTACTCCACAAGTGTGGTTTTATTTTCCTGTTATGAGCGTGGTTAGGAACATGTAGTTCTCAGACTATACACCAGATAGCAGTAGAATCTTATTTTAGTCAGTCTGAACGCTGGGTAAATGATACATGACACAAGACACATTACATAACCTTATTTCTTTAAATTTCTATGTTTTCAGCATAATATTTCTGCGAAGGTAGACTCACGTGAAGAATGTTTAAATGCATCATGCCATGTGACTTCCCTTGTTTATGCAATAACCTCATAAATAAATTCCACTTTATTGTGCAACTAACCTAACTGTAATCATGTAATGACATAGTTACAGCTTTAATATATATACTGTATATATATATATATATATATATATATATATATATATATATATATATATATATATATATATATATCAAGGATTATTAGGAACACCTGTTCAATTTATCATTAATACAATTATCTAATCAACCAATCACATGGCAGTTGCTTCAATGCATTTAGGGGTGTGGTCCTGGTCAAGACAATCTCCTGAACTCCAAACTGAATGTCAGAATGGGAAAGAATGGGAAAAGTGGGAAATGTGATTTAAGCAATTTCTGATTGAAAAAGTGGGAAATGTGATTTAAGCAATTTCTGTTGAGACATTCAAATGGTAGAGTCAGAATTTGGCGTAAACAGAATGAGAACATGGATCCATCATGCCTTGTTACCACTGTGCAGACTGGCGGTGGTGGTGTAGTGGTGTGGAGGATGTTTTCTTGGCACACTTTAGGCCCCTTAGTGCCAACTGGGTATCGTTTAAATGCCACGAGCTACCTGAGCATTGTTTCTGACAATGTCCATCCCTTTATGACCACCATGTACCCATCCTCTGATGGCTACTTCCAGCAGGATAATGCACCATGTCACAAAGCTCGAATCATTTTAAATTGCTTTCTTAAACATGACAATGAGTTCACTGTACTAAAATGGCCCCCACAGTCACCAGATCTCAACCCAATAGAGCATCTTTGGGATGTGGTGGAACGGGAGCTTCGTGCCCTGGATGTGCATCCCACAAATCTCCATCAACTGCAAGTTAAACCAAGACTTAATCTTGCATAATAGCAGAACACAATGATGAAATTAAAAAAACTACCTGTATTTCTCTATATAATCCCCTGCTACACTGCTTATCCTAGTGTATCACTTTTGCTTGAATACCATCAGGGTAGAAAGTTTTTCCTCAGTACACCGGAGCCAAGATCAGACCGCCTGCTTCACGTCTAAAACTCTGGCCTCCCAGGAACTCCCAAACATGTGGAAAAGGCTTGGAGCAAGGTCAGGACTCTACAAGGGATGTGTTATCTTCATGCAGATTAGGCTGATTGTGACCTCAAAAATGCCTGTAGTGTGTGTGTGTGTGTGTGTGTGTGTGCCAAAGGTCTACAGGTATTTTGTATAGGATAAGTGGTATGGAAGATGAATGAATGAATGAATGAATGAATGAATTAAGTAGTTACTTCAATGTGCAAGTGGTGTTTGCAAATGATTGTGTATACAGTTTACACAGAGAGAATATCATCTACAAGTTGTCGACAAGTTATCTATCATTTTTCAAGATCAGGCTCTCCACTGACCGAATGTTCAGGGGAATGGCTGCAGTGGGCTCTGAGCCACATCGGCTGGGATTGTCAATCATCGACATGGAGCCGAGCATGTCTGTTCTTAACCTTTTGCACATTGTGTGAACTAGTTTATAAAATTTTACACCTTTCGATACTTTATCAGATAAAGCTATGGTTGTAGTCAGGGTATTGTCACTCGGTTTTATATAACAAATAACAAATGGTCTGAGAGAATAATGACATAAAACACGTTTAGCTGACTACATCACCTGAATTTATTGAATTATTTACTTATTTATCCATATTTGCTAAATGTGATAAGGATCTAAAATATCTTTGGAATTGCTTTAAAACCCATGATTATTATTAAAATGATAGAACACATGATCTCAGGTCTCACAAACTGGTTAGCTAGCTCGGCTAGCATGATTTTCCCACAAAATGCCTTCAACTTGCTCTAGGAGTATAATAAATTAATTTCACCTTAAAGTTTTACATGCAGACATAAAACAAAAATATTGCTATGAGAGAGAGAGAAAGAGAGAGAGAGAGAGAGCAAATTAGAGAATAAATCAGCAAGAAAAAAATGTTAGCCAGCTGGCTAGCTTGACTAGCCAAACACTATCTAGCAGTGTAAATGGCTCCATCTCACCTCCTAAAGAATTCAGAGATTTCTCCCTTTTAGTGTTAAACAGAGGGACACATGTAGAAAGCTAGAATCATTAACAGTTAAAACAGAATTCCTTTTAAGAATAAGAAAGTGTTTGGTTGTTGATGGCAATTCAGAACAGACATCTTAACCAATCTATATAAATAAAAGTAAGGTTGCGTCTGTACGTTGGTCAGAACTGGAAGTTTGGATCATTTTAGTGACTCGGTTCTTTGAATCTTGTTCATCAAAATGAACTAATATTTTTTTGAGTCATTTAGTTCCTTTCGTTCTTTTAATCAGAAATAAAATAAAATGTTAAATTTTCAATAAACAGACCCCCAATACATCTACATACACACATTTTGGCTATAGTTCCAGTAATAAAAAAATTTCAATGCAGCTAAGGACATATAATAATAAACAGGGTGAGTAGCTCACCTCTCATATCTTTGGATCCGAGTCATTAATTCTTTTACGCTATTAGCATCTATGACAGTCACGTGACAAAAGAACAAACGATTCGGACCAGAAGACTAACAAGAAGAAGAGCCGTTTAGATCTGTTTCCTGTGTACTGCACTGCGTAGCGTCTATGGGAGTCACGTGAAAAAAGAACCAACGACTCGGACTAAAAGACTCATATGATGAACCGCTCAGTTCTGTTACCTGTATATAACTTGCTGAGGTTTTGCGGTGATTTGCGCATGCCTGCCCAGTAGAAAATGAGCGAATTACTCTCTGAAACTACTTGTTCACGTTAAAAACTCGTTCAAAAAGAATGAACATGAACAACCATCACTAGTCAGAACTCATTCTTTCAGAGATGTCTTTACGTTTCATACATTAAAGGACCAGTCTGTATGGCTGTCTGTCTGTCTGTCTGTGTTTCTGTCATACAGGACAGAAATTAACAAAACATGCCGTCAACAAGCTATAAACAGTTATGTGCCATATTATATAAAAGAGTATCGACAAATTTTTTCCTAATTTATCTTTTTCCCTCAAAGTGGGTGTGTCTTCTACAGACGTACTTCAACAGAGATAATCAACGTAATAGTGTACCATGTACAGCACTACTATGAGATAAAATACGGCTCATAAGAGCAAACATATCCTCAGCAGTTCTAGGTGATGGCAAGTACAAAACCAGAACTGAGTGCCCAGTGTTACTGTATACAGTGAAATGCTTCCCCCCCGCCCCCGGTATAGATTGCCTTTCCTACATAATCATTAATAATCAATAATAAATAATTTTTATCATGCAAAACTGTCTGGACAGAATTGAAAGAAACTTTTGAAGTAGTAACCTGCACCATAAGTGAAATCAAATTGTTGAGTAAAAGCGATGTTATGAACCGTTGTGCCAGATTTAATAATCTACTTTGAAATAAGATAATAAGCTACTTGCTCAGTGTAAACAAAAACCTGCATCTGCACTATTTACATTAAAGCTGATCAGCTTATTTTTAGCTTTAACCTTTTAACTATTTCTAAAAACCATTTTCCCCGTTAAAGAAGGGTACTAACGCTAGTAAATCTAGTACAATCCAAAAAAGATGAAATAGAAAGGGATTTGAGAGGGATTCCTAATAACAAATAAGAGGGGCCAATATACTTTAAAAGTCCTCAAGACATTTTGATGCTTTTATAGTAGTAATCCCACACACACGTTGCTTTACACAGGTACTATAAAGCAACTTTTCTCAAACAAAACCCAAATTCTTACCACGTACCTTTGGATCTTGTAAAAGTCCAGCTTATCCTTTAGAAGTTCCCATTTTAGCCTGCTACAGAATCTTGTACCGTGTCCATCGCTCATATTGTGTTGCTGTATGTGACCAAATCTTGCCAAGTCACCAAGAAACATTGCTCTAAACAACAGCCGCGCATATTAATCTCACATTGTCAGTGTGTCTATTTGTGATGGAGCAGCACAATATTATGTGTTTATTAGCATAAACTGATGATGACCTCAAGAAGCCATTAGATTCATAATGGATTAAGTTCACCAATAGATTTGGATAAAGTTGACAATCACTAAACAAGCCATGTTTTACAAATTTTTCATAATTTTATCATCTATTATTTTTGCAGTATTTCTTGGCAAATGATGTAAAAATGCATATTAGTGAAGCTATATGTCAAAATAAGTTTTCAACAAACACCGACAAGCCAGTTTGTATTTAAAATCAACTTTGCAAACAGATAGTCAACGTCGAGCCATGTGCAACCTTGACTGCTGGGCTCAGCTGATTGTTACCTGGCACAACCAAGCCACTGGCAGATTTAAGCAGATCACAAGACCGCATGAGCACAGTGTCACAATAGCTCTCTCATCAAGCTTCACAGCACTTATGACTGAACTAGACTAAGAACCTTGTGTGTTTGTATGTGTGTATGTTTTTTTTTTTCCTACTTATTTACATGTAGTACATCCTCCCAGTTCCCCGTCCTCCCTCACAATCATCTTTTACCATAAACACATTTTGGTTACGAGTCTTTGTCTTTGTTATGGCTTCTTAAAAACAGCATGTCCCCGGTGAAGCTAGGTTTGTTTTCATTTTCACATCTGCACGTGGGTGGAAGCTTTTATCTGTGGCCCTCGTTGATCCATCATCACGCCGTGCGTGACAACAGCAATTCAGAGTTGATGTATTTACAAGCCCACAGTCTGCTGACATGCACATACTTACGCATGATGTCCTTGAAGAGGAGGCGCTCTCAAAACCTGACTGAACAGAAACCGCGCAATCCCTGGCTCTGTTCCATTCTCAGAGACACTTAAAATACCTTGAGCTCTTATTTACGCATTTCACGAACTACAACCCTAAAAGGCAGAAAGGCTAAGAAGATCATAAACACATACATTGGGAAATGTCATTCCCTTGCTTAAAATAAATCAGAGTGCACAGGCCAACAGACAACAGGTGGGTCCGTCAAACAAAAGCCTCCTGTATGCATACGTCGCGCCAGTCACACTACAGCTATGACAGCTATGAGTGAGAACTGAACTGCTCTGTTCTCATATCACAAAGGAAATTACAGCTCTGTGTATACGCACACTGAAGAGAAGATCATATGTCCAGTCACAATCAAATACATTCACATTTCAACAAAAGCCTACAGTATTTATGTCCTTTTTAAGTGTGAAATGACATTTTAATGCTTCCTTATTTTTAGTTTTTTGCCTCTCCTACTATTAATTTGGAATATACAGTATAATGTTTAAAAAAAGTCTTGAGCCACCTCTCAGTTTATAAAATGACATTACTATCACAAAATATTACATTGTTTATTGGTGTTTATTCCACACTACAGTTCTTCCAAATCTGACTGGTCAGGGTATATTGATTCATTTTCCACAACGGCTGATCGGACATCGGTTTGGCTTACTTGTTTATTATAAACCATGTTAATTGCAATTATTTTCATTTCAGTAACAACTTACAAAGGAACTTTTGTTGCTTACGTTTCACAATATTTTTTTTTGAACCCTTGACCCTGGAGGTGCGAGGCCACAGTGCTAACCACTACACCAATGTGTCTTATTATTATTATTATTATTATTATTATTATTACTTAAAAGTAAATTGGGAGTATTTATGAATGCCTAGAAGACCAGGGTTCAATTCTCAGAGGGAGAAGCATAGCCAGGGAGACACAAGTCAATGCACTCTCAATGTTATTCCTGATGCTGGAATGAAAATGGGGAGGATTGCATCAGGAAGGGCATCTAGTTTAAAACCTGTGCCAAATCATGTGACTCATAAAGGAAGCAGTTGAACGACATTATTATTATTATTATTATTATTATTATTATTATTATGATTATTATTATTATAATAGACTGCACTCTAGAATAGCCTTTGTAACCAACCATAAATGTATAAATCTGATTTTTACAGTTTTACTTATAAAACTACTAATCCATATCAAATCTTACAAGATTTAATGCCACCACAATGGCTCAAGCATACAATACGTCTATAAGTTGTTCAGTATGTACTGTATTAGAAGCACGGTGAGCACAGTGGTCTAGCCTTTCCTGAGGCAGCTTTCTACATCTCCGGCGGCTCCACGATGTTCCTCTGCGCTAAGAGCTGCTCATATCTGTGCACGGATATCAAGCAGCTGCTGCTGTCCATCTGCTTCAGTAAACCATACAGGCACAGCACTGACAGACAGCGTGGCCGGGCCTCAAACACCCACACACACATGCACACACTGTCCCATGAAAGACAAACGGCAAATATTTTAACATGAAGCTGAAGGATGAGTTTTTAAAACCTGTTTGAAACAGCTTTCTTTAAATATGAAGCTTCTTGAAAACATTCCAGTGCTGCAGATCTTTCTGTTGTTGCATCTCCACCTGATTGACGGCATACAAAGAGGTGAGTCAATATACGGTACTTTGTGTTACAGCTGAAATCTTGACTTATTAAGAGCTCCTACTTTTACAGTTGTTGTTCTGTATAGCAAGTGTACACTATATGAAAATCCTTACAAAATGTTTTAAGGTATTAAATAAGTGTACTGTGTTTATTCCATGATCAGTATGAAAAGAATCCAGCACCCGGTGTTGGAGTTATGACACGACCATGGAATTTGCACGTTTATATAAATCTGCTACTGTGGATATAATAATTTTATGACTATGAATAACATCTAGTAGAAAAAAAAATAGCAACAGGCAATAATAAAATTACTAAGCTTATATCTGATCCCTTTTACATGTTTACTGTAACGTACTTACATAAGTGACATTCATTCAGCCAAAACACAGTATTGGTGCTGATTTTATTATTATTATTATTATTATTATTATTATTATTATTATTTTAATATGATTTACATATTATACAGAAAATGTGTGTGCCAAAGAAGCTCCTTCTGAAGTTTATGCAGCATGGAACTAACCAATCTTGCTTCCCTAAAAAATGTCAGCCGTTTTGAAAAGATGATTTTTTTTTAGGTGTCCCAAAAATTGCCATTTTTCAATGTTATACTGCCTCGCTTCAAACAATTATATTTAAAATGTAAATTGTTGAAATTTCTTTATGAGTATTTATACTAAAAGTGGTAAAGCTTTTAGAAGCATATGGCCTGTTAAAATTGTTGCATAAATTGAAGCATTCTGTGCAAAATTAAGAAAAAACATGTGTTGTGTCATGCTGCAATATTTTAATATATTAGCATTTTAGAATAGTATACTTTTTTTTAGGCTAACATCTTTTGATGTGAAATCTAAATTGACCAATTTTCATCTGAATGACAATTAAGATCACTGAAAGATTTTAATTAAAAAATGTTACGGACACTACAAAAAAGAGCATAAAATTGTATTTAGCAAATGTGGGTTTTTTTAAATCACATTTACTGTACAATGAAGATTGGGAGATAAGAAACATTTTTTATGAGGTATTGTGCAAAAAAATGCGTTACATGTATATGATCCTATCTGAAAATTCACTTTTTCACCTATCGTTGATGAGACACTTTTTAGCACCAAAACCATGTTGTACCCAATTACAACGCTTCTTACACAGCTGGTTTACATAAATGCATATTTCAAATTAATGACAGGATTTAAATTGATTGACACAGTATGTCAAATTCCTTAGTCTAGTGACATGATGGGGAAAATCTAAAATCATACATTTCTGTTTATGGTATCTCATGAAGACATATCTGATCACTTCGGGACTTGAAAACGCCTCAAGAAGCAATCAAGATTAGGACATGAAATGTGGCAGGTTTATGCATGGCTTCATCCAAAAATGGTCTTCTAAACCCGAGACCCATCAGAATAATAAATAAATACGAATTTTAAGAATATAAATTTACCTTTAAGACTGTGGTTTACAAAGTGGGTTTCATTAAGTATTGCCAGAATGTCTGTGGTTTTTACATATTTTTAAAGCGGTAAGGGGAAATTATTTTTTTTTACTTTTTTTTTTTTTTCTTACTTTGTTCAACAGGTCTGAGAGTGTCTGCATTTTCATTACAGAACAACTAAATCCCTAACAGTTATAAATGAACATGTAATAAGGTCAAAATTATTACATATCATCAGTGGAAAGTAGTTTTCTAGATGCATACACAATTCCCTTAAACATATTAAGCAAGCGTTTTGTGTAAAATTTGACAAACTGCTCTGAAGGGTGCTTACATAGACGAGCCATAAAGTTGAGCATGATATATTACAACCAACATAACTGCCGTAAAACTGTCACGTCAATGGAAAATAAATGAATGAATGATAGCAAAGGACATCTATCTTGGCCGCTGTAAAAGAAAAACCAGGGCACCCCAGAACAAAACAGGAATGATGACGTGAGTGTTGGAGAGAGCGTTCTCTAAAATCATTCTCTGTAGGTTCGTGGAGCTTGTCCAGTTTGTTTGCTAGTAAATAAGTTGCAGATGGCTGATGTTCATCTAAAGTTCAGGAAGAGTGTGAGGAAAAGGTGACATATCCGCTAATTCTCCCATCAGGAACTGCCAGGTTACATTCCAGAGGATTGAAATGGAGCAGCTAACCAGTGCTAAAATTCCCATGTGAGAAACCTGACTGTGGTTTAGCACAGTTTGCCGAGTCATGGTGTATATTACTGAGCTGCTGGCTGAACCTTTTGGAGATTGCACAGTGTCCATGCTGTGTCGGGAATTGAAATGGATGAAATGAACGGACCGAAAGGAAAGTGAACTTGAAGAGTGACTTATTTTGGCTAACAAATCATCCGTGGATAGTGAGTAATGCTAGCTCCATGTAAGCATTGGCCATGCTACACCAAATACTGATTAGAATTGTCATTGATTCCTTTTAGAGTCATATTGGTTCCAGCTGATTCCTGAGGGAGTTCTGTTACTCAATTATTCCTTACTCATTCCTCATTTCTGATGAGGTCATTTTAATTCCTTTCCTTTGATCTGCAGTCAAATTGATTACTCATTTGTTATATTAGAAATTATATTCATTCCGTATTGGTTTCGAGCTAGAAGTTCATTTCTCATGTTATTTCTTATCAAGTCTTATTCATTTTAATTCATTCCTTGATGGAGTCCCATTTATTCAGGTGGATAGTTGACTGGATCAAAATGTTCCTGTTAAAGTTTACACTTGTTCCTACAGTATATATATATATTTACACACACACACACACACACACACAACAGGTTCATCCATCTACTGGCTTTCTTCCTCCTGTTGTTGCTATTTTTAATTTAGAAAAAACAGAGTGGTGATGGAAATAGCCCGGATATCACCTGATTGATGTCACAGATGTATTTAATATTGAATACTGTTGTATATTACTCCTAATCTCTGTTTATGACTGGAATGGTGATATAAAATGATAATATATAAGTTTGTCTGCCAAGGATCTGCCACAGACTGCTGTTGGAAGCATACAGCAGACAATAGAATGCCTTTTATTGTTGTTCTGGCCCCACTTACTGGAATTAAGGAAACCGAACCTGTTCCATCAAGATTTTGCCCATGTGGACAAAGCAAGCTAAAGTGTTGGTTGATGAATATGTCAGCACTGACCCCAGCCCTACTGAACACATTTTAGATGAATTGGAATGCCAGGCTTGTTCATTCCCAAATCAGTCTCTGGCCTCACTAAAAAGCTGCATTCCACTATCTATTGGAAGGCCTTCATAGACACAACTACAGATGCAAAAGGGCAAGTGGTTTGGATGTTCAACAAGAACGCTCCATGACAGTTGTCCATATATTTTTGGCCACATAGTAATGTAGAATACCGTCTTAGGTAAGTATTTGTAGACCAATTCGGTAGACCAAGTCAAGACCAAGTATGACAAAACGATGAGCCCAAGACTAACAACAAGGCAGAGACCAGATGCTTGGATATGTTCATTTGCTGGTTGGAGTATCTACAGTAGTCTAGAAAACACATTTAAACCATTGTTAATTATTCCACCGAGTTAAGCCCAGCCTTTAGGCCCACCGCAGTACCATACGGTATAGTGTATGCATGCACCGAAAACATCTGCAAGACCGGATGAGCTATTGTCCAAGCAGCTTCCCATATTAGATGAATATCTAAACAAAACTACAGGTGTTAGTGTATACAATACAGCCATGGCGAAAAGTTATTAAGGTAAAAGGCTATTATGGTATACTGTATATATGTATAAGTATAATTAATATTATTAAGTATAATTAATAATGAATAATATAAGAATAAGTATATCTGTATAAGTATAATTACAACCATTTCATAAGTGTTGAATATACAAATAAGTTCTTTGTTACTACTGTAACAACAGTCTGAAGAGCGATTAGCGTCATAAAACTTTGTGTTAGCAACACAAATGATGCAGGAACTAATGAGAATGGCTTTCAGCCATCAGAATTTGCAACATGTATGTGATGTCCCCTCTTACTGTCGAGTTAGTATATATTGTAGGCTTCCTGGAAAGAAAAAAAAATCACTGGAATTAAGGGCACCAAACATAATCTCCTTAATTCCTATTGGCTAAGATTGTACACACAAAAGAAGGTACCATGTGGCACATGGCTGGATTTTTTGGATCGTCCTTCTGAGAAAACCTTTCCCGATATTTTCTGGTAGAGGTGTGTCAATTCGTCATTGGAAATAAACACCCATGGAATAAGACTGCTAAATCAGCAAACCTTCCAAAGCAGAACCATTTTAGGAAGCAAGAAGTCATTAAAAAAAAAGAAAACTTTTTTAGGAGCATAGGATGAATCATGACAATAAAACTCCCTGTTCTGCAAAACAATGTGGTTCCTGTTTAACTTTATTTATGCAGGCGTAGAGATAAAGCCAAAGTGATGTGAGCAGTGCTAAATCCACCGTGTCACTGAAATTATCAACATGCATTTTTCTCTCATGAGACCCCCGTTTGAGGTTATTGGTCTTTAGTGTTGCAAAGACCAGCAGTTAGAATTTAAACTATGTTATTTTGAAAGTTTCATTTCGCAACAGTGACTTTAAGTGCTGTTGCTATTTGTGGTTGTATTTCTTGTGAATTTGTCCTCCCACCATAACTTGATTAATGTGGAACTGAGCTAGCTTGAATTCACTGACTGTTTGGGTTTCGCCACTGTCCGTGACTCACTCAACTGCGTTGCCTCATGGCCCAGTTCTAGCAAGGCTAACTGAGAACGCTATCTCTGCACTTTATGATGCTAACTAATCTATCAGTATTCATCATGTTTTCTGTCCCTCTTTTAGCTCCTAAAATCACCACCTTACTCGAGACAGTGGATGCCTTGCTCGATCATAACGCTACTTTTATATGTGAAGTGGACTCGCACCCTCTTGCAGATATAACATGGATGCGTAACAATTACCCTATACGGTTAGTAAGTATGACATGATTTCATCATCAGTTTGACACCACTCCTAAGACCTTATCGTATTAAATCATCTTTTTTATTGCAGGCACTATGACTCGAGATACATTATTAGAGAAAATAGCCAAATGTTGATCATTCCCAATGTGAAGGACACAGACAGTGGAGAATATTGTTGCACGGCCGATAATGGGATTGGAGAACCAGCAAAGAGCTGTGGGGCTTTACAGCTCAAGATGAGTATGTTTTCTGGAATTTAGCTGTTCTATTCCTTATGTTTTTTTGAAGAGATCTCCCAATGTGAGTTATAGTCTATTACATAACCTGAAACCTGATTCATTCCTGACCTTCTGGGTAGACTGCTGGCATTTACGTCATGCCTCGGCGCTCTCTCTTTGGCTATTTATTTGCTTATTTGTGTGAATTCCGATAAAGCAATCAACAGTATGCAGAAAAAAGAACATGTTCTTGTTCCAGCCCACTAGAACTACATTAAACCTTTAATTATTAAGTATTTACAGTAACTTACTGTGTAAATTTGTCTAACATCTCATGTTTGAATGATCATATATCTGTACACACACACACACACACACACACACATATGGAAATATGGGTAAATATGCCACAGCTAAGCAAATAAATAAATAAATAAATAAATAAATAAATAAATAAATAAAAATTGTCAAGAGAAAAAAAACTCAAAAGAAAATAATATTCCAAAAGCAAAACACAACACAAGCCTAGGCATCTATTTATATATCTACATAATGTCATTCAGCTAAATGTGTAACAAATGTGAGTTGCAGTCAGTAAATGGACCATAACAATACTGGCATCTTCCCCAATAGTGTATGGGGAGATGCCACATCAGGAGGGGTAAGATGCCACATTTAGCTCACGGTAGTTTTGAACCATTTTTTTTTCTGAGGTTTCTTTTTGGTTGCAATTTACAAGTTTCTTGCTTTTCTCCTCAGCTTGTAATTGTTCATATAAATACACAAAATACATTATACTTGTAATGTTACAATTAGAAAGTTTGATTGTAAGTATTAAAATAACTTATACTGTATATGTAATTGTATTTGTTTACACTTAAACATAATGCAGGACAATACTGATGTGTGGACAGGAACAGTTCGGGGATTGCAACAACAAAAAATAATTGGTAGAATGTTGAACTCTAGCATGCTGCAGCCAAATATTAGGTCTAATTTGTAGGGATTTGGGTTTGTGTTACGCCCACAGTAGGTGAAGTTTAGTGCAAGAAAAATTATGATGGCATTATAACCCCAAGACTTTGGGGATCTACAAAACAAACAAAAAATTATAATAAAAAAATATAATCAGTCACAGGGAACAGGAAGTTGCATTATCCAAATTATCCAAAGTCCATTGGAAGAAAATTATATTGCTTATTTTTTATCATGTTGCTATTTATTATTTTTAATAGCACCCAGCTATAATTTTTTATATAAAGTATGATCCTAATATAGATCATAATATAAATATATATATATATATATTTCTGAAAAATTACAACCCAATTGAAATAACTTTCATCCAAACAAACAAGAGAAATAAATTAAATAAATAAATGGCTGTTGCTTTTTAGAGCCCCAGATTAAGAGACATCCGACAAACGTGACATTACTACTGGAGTCCAAGGCAGTGCTGCCATGTGGAACATTAGGATATCCCAAGCCTGAAATTTCGTGGCTTAAAGGTGATGATTTAATAAAGGTACGTGTTGAAACTTTATTGTGTTTCATAACAGTTATTAATTTTGATTTATTATTCTATGATATGGTAATTAGGGTTGGAAATGACCAGTTTTGATTATTGTGAGATTATTACCCACCTCTTGTAAATTATGCCTATTGTGTTTATGAAATAAAAATTCCCTGTCTTTTTTTTTTTTTTTCTTTTGGCACATCATTGTCTTTGGGTTGCCTTTCAGGTTGATAGCCGAATATCAGTTTTGGAACTTGGTGCATTAAAAATTCACAATATCAGGAAAGAGGATGCAGGACAATACCGCTGTGTGGCCAGGAACAGTTTTGGGATTGCATATTCAAAACCAGTCACTATTGTAGTACAAGGTAAAATGATGTTTAAAACCTAAAACGTTACCTGAGAATTTAATCATAAAATAAACGTCAGTCAGAGTGATTTTTTCAGTTTAATGTTATTAATCAAAATCTAAATTAAGAGAAAGCTCTAACAAGAAGTTAACACTTAAATATTATTATTATTATTATTATTATTATTATTATTATAACTGAGTATTCATATGTTAATTTAAAGGCTGTTAACGAATCATAGTGCATTATTTGATAAGAAATAGTGCATCCATTTATTAATTTATTATTATTTAAGAATTACAATGTACTTATTTGTGAAGCATATACAGTAGTAGTGTCTTACGTCTCATCCCCCCACCTCCCCCCTTCACATTTTTTCCATGATGTCTGTGTATTTTTTCAGCTCCTGCTAAAATACTTAAAATTCCCAAAGAGAGGAAAGTGCAGATTGGAAGTGAAGTGGCCTTGGAGTGCAATGCCACTGGAAACCCTGTTCCTTCTATCACTTGGCTGGAAAATGGAAATACAGTAAGCTCACTTTTCATTACACAGTCAGTACTGTATCAGTCAACAGCCTTCTCCTTCCTTCCTCTTATTATTATTTTTATCATTATCATTATCATCATTTCTCCCCTTCTGAGCCTATTTGGCTTCATCATCTCTGTTCGAGCTCTGGAGGACAAACTAATTGCAATTTAATTGCAGCCATTTGACCAGGGCTTTGAACAAGGCTTTGGCTGACTTTTATTTCCCTACAGAAATGTCCACATTCAGGCCAACAGGAGGCGTTGCGGGTCTTGCATTCTCCAGTCAATATAGGAATTAACACCATTCCAGCTACATTAATGACTTAAAGACACTATTGTGAGATCACTGATAAAAATGGGACGGCTGATAAAAACAAAGATCATCAGCGGGGCCTTGGAGAATAAAGTATATTAGACCGGAGCGTGATCATGTGTGGGGCTTTGTGGGTTTTCATTAGTGGCAAAAGATTGGAGAGCGGGTTGCGCTTTTGGAATGAAGATCACTTTCTGAAATATAATTGGATTTGAACCAGATTATGCTTTTGGGAAATTTGTGTTTGGTGTATTAAGCTTAGCTCAAAAGATGGATAAAAGTAGAGGAGAAGAAAATAAGGGGGGAGAAAAAGTGTACAAGATTTGGGCTAAGCCTCTAAATATGGTGACGCTAACTGCTCAAATATTTGTTGGTAATACTTTAAACTAGATGAAATCAGTTGTCACATCAAGCTACCACATTCATATTTCATGCTTGCCTACGAAGCTAAAAACGGCCCAGCAACCACTTATATCTCAGCTCTAATCACATACCACACCGCACCACGTTTCCTCCAATGCTCCAGCACTGCTCGACTGGTCCCACCATCTCTTAGAGATCGAGGAAGACATGCATGTACACTCTTTTCTGTTCTGGCACCAAGTCCCTATCTCTTTCTTTATTATTTGGGAGACCCTCCCAGGCACTGATCGTACTTAGTAACATAATAACCCAGTGTAAGTATCTATCCAGTGACGGAAACTTCAAAGGACTTTTGTAAGTCCCTCTGGATAAGAGCACCTGCTAAATGCCTTAATGTAAATATAAATATTGCTCTCTTATTATTACTCATATGGTTAAGCAGAGATTGATGCACAGAACTCCTGAAGGAATTCTGAACATTTGCATGTACTGTGGTTATTTTCGTTTTTTACCCCGCACACACACACACACACAATATTTCCACGGAACTTACAGTATGTCCAAACATGTAAACAACTATGTCATTTAAACCACAGTGACAATGAACAGGATAAAGCAGTTTCTAAAGAATGAATGAATGAATGAATGAATGAATTCCAGTTTACACCAGATGCAGTAAACACTATAATCAACAGCGGTAATCATCATGGGCTTTCTTTGTCCCAAGGGCTTCATATCTGACCATAATCTCCCACCTGCATAAAAATAAAAAAAGGATTTGTCCTTTACTCCTGTAAATATTTTTTTTTTTGGTTTGGTCATGCAGGATCCTACAGTACTGTACATGCACGCTCTTACTTAACTATGTTGTGTTTAATTTGAATGGCTTTATCACAGTGTGATACTGTGGTCAATGAAAAAAAAAAAAAAACAGAAAAGGGACCAGCCAAGGTTTTGCATGAGAGTAAACACAAACACACATAAAACATGTCAGCATAAAATCTACCCACAGAAAGAACCCGATTACGCACTTCTTACTAACAGTAAACACTTCATCTAACACCTAAACACTTCTATACCAAAATAACACCTAGCTGCTGGCACTCGTGTGCTCACCAATGACTGTCTATTTTGCACAGACCATACGATATCATTTTGAATAATCTATGCATACAATTTATGGCACACATTAATGCATTTTTGTTTTTAGCCTTTAACAAAGCATTCAAATTGCAAATGTAATCTGTAGCCTGTACGCGGCTTTTGTGTGGATTGCTGTATTATCGGCTGAAGTGACCAAAACAAATAGGTTTTGTTATTATTAAAACGTACTTGTGTCAAACATTAAAAAGGGAATAGTCATGTCCTGACTGGTTTCCAACCTTCCAGTGTTTCCCAATGGCTCCAGTGTTCACAGGATATGAGCTAATACTGTTGACATTCCCATTTGTACCCTGGATTCCTGATTCAGTCTTAGTCTATTTATATTTCACGTTCCACAGGATATTCTCAAAGGCAATAAGATTAAGAGTACCTTGGTCTTGGAGAGGATCGGTGTCGAAGTTGTTTGTATTTTTTTCTTTTGTATTCTTTGTAGCTATCTCAAGATGACGTTAATTGAGAATGTGTTGACGTGATTTACGCTTCCCCTATTGAACTCTTACGTTGTAAATGACTTTTTAGCTCTTAATAAGGAGCTTCTTTAAGAAGGCTTGTTCAAAGATGGGGGGTATATAGTCAGAGGTTTAATGTCAGCGTGCTCTCTTGGCACCGTTGCCCCGTGCAGTTTTACGTTACCAAACATGACCTCGTCCTTCCTTTATTTACGACTGGAGTTCTCATCGTTTTTATCTGCCTTCCTTTCTCACAGTAAAATAGAACAGCAATTTTCAAATCCACTGATGAATACACTCATCAAAGCGAGGTGTATAATCTGAGCCTTGATCTGTGTATTATTAAGATCTCATAATGGGCCAGATTTTATGACTACAGCAACAAGTGCGTTACCCTGGTTTGTTTTTTCAGCTGGCCCCTCAGCTGATTTTAGGCTTTCTTGACTAGGAAATTTAGACATGCAATAATTTTATAGTATATGTATTTATAATTTGTATGAAATGTTAAAAATAGTACAACAATGTTCTCCGTAGTAGACAAAGGCGCTGTCTGAGTCCTTTGCTCTTTAAAATATCTCCAGAATGCATGCGGTATTATAGGTTGAGTGTTTAAAATTACCTCGAGTGGACATGGCAAATCATTAATTTCCCATGGCCGGATAAAGTGCTTCTAAAAGCAGCTCTGTGATGAGCAAAGCTCAAATATAGAAGTATGATTAAAACTTGAAACTCTCACACATGCTGCATTCACAGCAGATTTAATTGGCCAAATGACTGAGCCTGTGAAGTAATTAATGTTAGATTAATAATGCAATTTTTAGGCGGCTTTGTCTAGTGAATGTGAAAATGCTATATGTGCTTTGCTTTATATACTATATATGGGCTATATGGGCTAATGGTATAATAATGTTCAAGAAAACAGTACACGTGTGATATTAATCGCGCTGTAGCCTCCTACCTCCAGGGTTGAGGGTTCGATTCCCGTCAGGTCTGTGTGCATTCCTGAGGTCTGTGTGCATGCATTGTGTTTGTATGGTCTCTCTGTGCTTGATAGGTTTCCTCCAGATATTATGGCATTTCTAAATTTCCATTGGGTGTGAGTGATTGTGTTCTGCCATGGATTGGCACCCATCCAGGGCGCCTCGTGTCCTGAAGTCCCCGGACATATACGTGATCAGTACAAAATGTTTTTGGACCCTTGGCTATCAAACCATCTGAATCTTCCCCATATTGCTGCCACAGTGATATACAATTTCTTTCACTCTTTAGCATTACTTTTTGCCTTCACTGAAACTAAGAATCCCAAACTTGTTCCACCTCGACTCTGCCCCATGTGCACAAAGTGAGTCCCATGAAGTCATGGTTGACGAAAGTTGGAATGGAAGAACTTGAGTGGCCTGCACAAAACCCCGAATCCAACCCCACTGACCACCTTTGAGATGAACTGGAATGTCGATTAACCTCAGGCCTCCTCACCTGACTTTACTGCCTGAAATGTTCTTGCAAATGAATTGGGTGTATGGAATATACAGTATATTCCCATAGTCATGCTTCAAAACCTGGTGGAAAACCTTTCCATAAAAGTGAAGGTCATTATACCAGCAAATGAGGGACTACATCTGGAAAGGAATGTTCAAGTACACATATAAGTGCGAACTTTAGGCCACATGTGTTAGTAATATATAATTCATCGTTTGCCCTTAAAAAAATAACCATGTCACATCAGACACTTTTTTTTATTAAATTCATCATTTAAACCGACTATTTGTTCAATACTGTATTTAGATAGATAGATAGATAGATAGATAGATAGATAGATAGATAGATAGATAGATACTTTATTCATCTCAAAGTTTAATTTTTTTTTTTTTTTTAATAATACATTTCGGTCATGGGTAGAACAACCACTAGTTAATACTGGTGTCATTATTTAATTAATTAAATCTGCCCCCTTTTTGTTTTTAGATCACAGGAGCATCAGTGGAGGAGACACTGGTTGAAGAGGTAATCGTCTCCGTCCTGCGTGTGGTGGTTAATAAACCGGCTCTATACACATGCCAGGCCACCAATCATCACAGTGGAGGAGCTAATACTGTCAAAGCTACAGCCAAGATCACTGTCTCAGGTGGGCTTAATCCAAACACAGCTCTTACAATCAACACAGACGTGCAGGCACATTCCAGTCCCAAGTCTTAAATCATAATAGTGTGCTTTTTGGTATTTCTATATGAGTTTGATTTTTTGGGAGAGAAAAAGGATCGTCACTTGGTGTGCGCTTTCTAAATTATTACTGAAGCACAGACACAGTAGGTCTGCTGTTATTCATGCTTTTATTCACTTTATTTTTACTAAGCGTAAGTACAGTACCCATTGTTAACTGTTATGGAGTTTGTAGAAAGTTTAAAGCTAAAAAAAGCTTTAATGTAAATTTTTTATTATTATTGTTGTTATTATTATTTTATGTTGAAGCCTACGTACATGTCCGCCTACAACTACGATAAACTGCTAAAAAAATGTTTAAAACTCTAACACTGTTTGGTGTGACAACATTATATGGTATTGGTTTCCACTGGATTGGTGGCTAAATATTAGGAAATTGTACAATTTTATCTTATTACAATCAATGGGAAGTAGAGGATGTAGAAAAGTTTATGTTTAGACCTTGGTTATGCTAAATGTAATTAAATGTAATTGCACATAAAAAATCGAAATAGTAGATAGTATAAAGATAAAGTTTTGTCTTAAAATGACTCCAGCGCACTTATAGTCACTTATACCAATTCAGTGCTGTTATTTCGGCGGTGGAAATATTATCTTAACCCAGTAAAAATATTCCGTTTAGATTTTCTAATTAATATCTATTGGTCCAGGTGTTTGTTCACATTGAGCAAGTAGCTTATTAGCATCTTTTTTAAAAAAAAAAGTAAATTAATATATCCGGCACATAACTGTTCATAACATTGCTTTTACTCAACATTTTGATTTTACTTATGGTGCAGGTTAAACTGCAGAAATTTCAATAAATTTCGTCCAGAAAGTTTTGCCTGATGCTGTGACATAATCTGGCTGGACAGACATACAGACATACAGACATACAGAATTTTTTTCCTGAGACTGGTTTCGGGTCCTCCAGTGTATGAAACATAAAGATATTTCTGAAAGAGTGAGTTCTGACCATTGTACAGACAAAACCTTACTTTTATTTCTAAGGATAGTGTGGAATTAAAATTTTATAGTTTTTTTATTATGTTGTTAGCTTGTTCCCTAATTTACTGAAGTCTTTAATTTTGGTGACCCTCAGCTGTATTTGAGCTAGTGTGTGTGTGTGTGTTTATTTACCGAGGGGTGTTATTTCAGTCAGGCCTTGTTTGTTAGCATAGCTGTTCTTTGAAGACTCTGGCGTCCCAGGAGGTGAATCCCTCATCCCAGATATATTCTTGATGTTAGCTTGCTGAAGACCCAGTATTATCCAAAAAAACTGCAATCTGTTAAACTGCCAGGGATTACAGAGATTTATGATGTTGTGTTTGTGATGTGAACAGAATCGCTTTGCTTTAACACAGAAAACAAGAAAAATCAATTTGCTTTTCTTTTTTTCCTCTCCTTTTTTTCGGAGTTGACCATGCTGCCCTTTTGATGTAGCATAAAACGCAGAAGGTTCTTCTTTCAACACCCCCCATTATCCCATCCAGCTTGTCAAAGTTCACACCTGCTCTTTCCTCCAGACCACACACACATCTTCACACACATTTTTTGGGCCAAGCATATCACAAGCATGGTCTGTATTACAGAGTGGCTGCATTATTCTTTATCATGGCCAAGAAACTGCTTAACTTCTTCTTTTTCTTTTTTTCCTTCGGCTTTGGCCTGATGCTGATTTCTGGATCCTGTGATTTTCCCATAGAATGGAGGTAAGCATCTTTACACAGTAAAAACATAGCGGATGCATTAACTGGAAATGTATGGTCTGTGCTGTGCTCGGATTGAGGTATCTCTCTATCTGAAACATTAAACTTTGCATGTAATTCATTCAGCATTGGAAAAAAATTGACGCTGGCCTTCGACTCTGTATACTTTCTAGAATACGAGTGAATAATTATCAGTCCTCAGGAGGTTTTAGCCATTCCAAAGCTTTCGTTGGCTTCTTATCTAATCCAGAGGAGTTGGTGTTGGATCTGGTTATAATTCAGATCTATGGTCCTGATAAGGAAACAATAAATTCCATCCTGTGCAAGAAGAGTGAATGGAAAAACCTTGCAGCGTGCATCGAGTTTCCTTTTAATGAAGCCTGACAGCTGGATAATGGATTTCATCTAAGTAGATGCTGTGCTTCTGGAAAAATGGGGCACATGGGCTGAATAAGCGTCTATATACATAAAGTATATCGTACATAAGCAGTCTGTAATGTATTGCGTTCCACATGTTCTGAATTAAATGTGAACCAAAGTAAATGCTCCGTCAGTTTTAACACTACATGGCACAGATTTGACATCTGGGTATAATTAGACCGAAGTTAAATTAAGTCGAATAGCCATGCGCCTTGGGTTTTGTTTTTGAATGTGATACTGGATAAAATAATCCTGCTTTGTTTATTGTTTAAGTGTGTTAAATGTTTTACTCGAGTATTTACGTTCTCAAGATAAGAATAAATAATAGAAGCAAAAACAATTGTCGATTTTTTTTTTTTATTTCTAAATCTGATTTAAATCTGATCTCTGATTTAAATCACAGATTTGTATTAAAACTTGTCTATCAACTATCATTTTATACATATAATGATGTATAGTCATTGGGAGACGCTCCACATTAATCACAAAGTCTTATTATTAGTATTGTTTGTGTATGTTTGTGTTATTTATGAAAGGAGTCTCCAGTGTCAGTGCTGTGTAACAGTCAGTGGTAAGGCTTTTGGGTTAAATTTTAAAAGTCTTCAGGACAGATGAGCTTTAACTTTGCGTTTTTTTTTGGTTTGTTTTTTTGGAAAATCATAAAGAGAAAGAAAAACATGCCTGGAGAAAGAATAACTTTATAGCTGCTATAATAAAAGAACAGGAAGAATTACTTGTTTGTTATATTTTCCACCTTTCCTCAAGAAGTCCAATCCACATTAAATGGATAAAATATACTGTATGCTATTTCATTCTTTAATGCTTAGTTAGGGTGGGCTAATTGCTGTGCTTTAAAAGGAATAAATGACATGCTGTTATAGGAAATGTAGTCACACTGGAAAAAGACATAAAACCAAAAAGGTGCTCTGAGGACACTAAACTCAACTCATTTTTTTCCCTCTTTTTTTATTAACATTCTTTGCTATATTGCTCACCATACTATCCATCATCGTATCCTCCTCTTTCCCCAGGCTCTACAAAGGCAGTGCTGGTTACTGCAGTATGTACCGGGGTGAAGTTTGTCGTGGGCTGTTGAGACGTTCCGCACTCGTCTTCTTTAACTCTTCTCTGCCGGATCCTGAGCAAGCTCAGGAGTTCCTGGCGCATGCAGGCTGGGCGGAGCTGGAGGGAACAAGCCCGCTGTGCCAGCCTGCAGCTCGCTCACTGCTCTGCCATGCTGCCTTCCAGGACTGCAGCCCATCAGGCCTCGGGCCAGCACCCAAACCTGTCTGCAGGTACACAACTGAATCATTTAGATTTGTTTTACTGCTTTTTGCAACGGCTTTCAGCAAATCTGTGAAAATTAGAAGGCTGTCGCGGAACAGATTTGAACTCCCTTTATACACTTTCGCCCACATTCTGGCCCCTTTGGGAAGTTAGGCTACGTCAAAGATGTGGTCACCTAAACCCACAGCCAGTCATAATCAACCAATTATTCTCAGTGAATAAAAAACAACGTCAATAAGCAGTTGATATTCAAGTGTGGGGGGGTATATTCTGTACATTTTCTGCATATTTATGCACCAATAGACAGTTTTTTATAAACAACGTATTTTGAAAAATTGCAATCAAATGTCAAAATCAAACAAAATTGGAAAAGACAGAGGCAGACCTCTTTTATCAACTGTCTTTACCAAAACAAAAGAGCGTTAAGTATAAATTTGTATTTACTACATTTTTTGAGCAAACACTAATACTAATATAATCTCCACTACACTTTCCTTCGGGGTGCACAAACTTATTTTTGTTACACATTTTGCTTGTTCAACTTTTATTTTACTATATATCTATAAAATGTTGAAACATAATCCAAAGACCAACCATTACACAATGACTTACTGTACAACCAGTTTAGTATGTAATCTTGTTTACCATAAATGATCAGCCATAACATTAAAACCATTACACCACTGCACTTTAGGGCATGACCTATAGTATATTGAGGTGTGCCGTGGTGTCTGGCACCAGGATGTTGTTAGTGAATCACTTGGATGCTGTGGGTTGTGGGGTGGGTCCTTTCAAATTGGGATTTGGGTCAGCAGTCTTGGGCTGTAGTTGCCTACTGCGCCTTGTTTGTGGTGTTCTGGTGCCTTTCTATGGTAACCAGCTTTGACTTTTTCAGCAACTTGGGCTGCATTGGCTTTTCTGTGAGATGGGACCAGAGCCTTGGGTCAATTTCTCCTTCACTAATTTGCCTCCTCATTTAGGAAATATTAATGAAAGAAAAAATGGCTTAGATTTCTTTCTAACATTTTTCATATGAAGTATGAATGTCATAATTTAACTGCCTCATAGGGAGCACTGTCTGGCTGTAAAGGAGCTCTATTGTTATAAAGAATGGCACTTGATGGAGGAGAGGAATCACAGAGGAGTCGTTTCTCCAAGCCTGAGCCTCACTTTACCAGACTGTGAGACTCTGCCCAGTCTGCAGGCAGATCCTGCGACATGCACCGCCGTAGCATATGTAGGTAAGTAACTTTTTAAAATCGTTTTCTCATCTGGCTAAAATAATAGAAATTATGCTGTACATCGCGAAGCTGAACCAAATAATAGATTCAGCCCGTAGCCTCTCATGTGCATCCGCTCAGTGTGAAGCAACATACCGTACTAAGAATATAACTGATATGTGAAACAAAAAATCAATCATATTACAGTACATTCCATAATGAGGGTTTTTTTTTCCCTTACAGAGATGAAGAAAGACCAAATCACAAGTATGTGTGGTGTTCATGTTTTATACTGGATAAGGCGAAAAGTTTGTAGACACCTGGCCGTTACTCCCATTTGTGAATATCAGATTTAGTCAATTTGATATTATAATAACCTACATTTTTGTGCCATGGATTTCCACTAGATGTTGGAGCTAGGGAGATCTGTCCCCATCAGCCCCAAGAGCATTAGTGAAATTAAATCAGGTGCGGAGACCTGAGATACAATACAATCAATATTCCAGGTCATCTCAGTTGGGTTGAGGCCAGGGGTTTATGTAGGGACTTAAGTTCTTTTAGCAAAGTCTTCACAAAACTCACTTCCCAAATTTGTGGACTGCGGAAGCTCGGTGGTTAAAGTGTTGGACTATTGATCCAGCCGGTCCGGAGTTGGAACCATCAAGCTGCCACTGTTGGGCTCTTGATCAAGGCCTTTAACCCTCAACTTCTCATATGTATGAAAAGATAAAAATAGATAAGAAAGTCTGTCAAAAGCTGTAAATGCAAATCGTCCTCTCACTTCCACTGAAGGGAAATTGTGAAACCCAAGAAACACCTAAGGGCAGGATTGACAGGTGTCTACATCCTTTTTCGCTTTAAATCTGTAGTCACTTTCTCCTGTTCTATTGGCTATAAAGTTTGTGTGAATCTAAATACAACATTTAACATTCATCAGTAGAGTACTAAACTAAAAGTATGAATATGCAGATTTTCAGTGTGTTTGCTTTTTTTTTTTTTTCTTCAAACAGCAACGTGCTATGATGATAGCGGAAGGTTTTATCAAGGCAATCACAATGTCACAGCATCTGGTGTTCCTTGCCAGCGATGGGACCAGCAGGTAATTATTTATTCCTTCTTACTTTAATTAAGTCTGTCAGGGAACTGGGATGCGAGATAACCGTTATCATAACTGTCTGAGCTCATTCAGGGTCATTAGGGACAGAGGCATGAGCAAAGCTATTCAACATGCAAACACACACACACACACACACACAAGTTTGTCTTTCTATATCTGCAAGGGCCCTCGACTGGAGGATATATCTAGTTTTTAGTATAAAAACGTAGTATTTTATTATATACTGTACATCTATGATCAATAGGAGCTTGTTTACTAGCTATGAGCTAATGCTATCCACAGTCAAAACAAGTGCAGCAAATAATAACAAAACTGGCAATTCTGATATGTGAACACCTTCTGGGTGACACTGTGGTTTAGTGGTTAGCGCTGTCACCTTGCACCTCCAGGGTTCCCATCTTGAGTCTGTGTGCATGGAGTTTACATGATTTCCTTGTGTTTGGTGGGTTTTTTTTCTGTGTGCTCTTCCACAATTCAAAGACATGCAGATTAGGCTAACTGAGTTCCCAAATTGCCAGTAACATGTAAATGAGCATGTGTGTGCCCTGCGATGTATTGGCACCCCATCCAGGATGTACCCTGCCCCATGCCCTACTGTAAATCTCCTTAGACGGGGGGCCATTCCATCACTTACACACTCATTCACACACTACAAGCAAGTCTGGAACGCCAATTAGCCTAATCTGCATGTCTTTGGACTGTGGGAGGAAACCAGAGTACCCTGAGGAAACCCATCAAGCACAGGGAGAACATGCAAACTCCATGAGGTGGGAATTAAACCCGGACCCGGGAGGTGCGAGGGGACAGTGGCAGCCACTAAACCACCAGCTTCCCTAAATGAGTCAGTATGAGTTAATTAATACGTTCCGCTTTGATATTAATACAAATGAACTATTGGTATCATTTATGCTAAATGAATTATAATTGAAATTAATTTGTCTTAACATACCTTCAGAAGCAAAAGCCTGTACCGAGACACTACCGTGAGTTACACGGTCCAGTAGGCTGAAAAAAAAAAATAACTGTGTTTCAGTTCTTTGCAGTGGAGAACTCATTTAATTTGACATTCACCTTGACCTTTTGGAAAGCACCTTGGTGTTCGTGCACACATTCCCAGAAGAAGTAATTGTTTTTTTCCTCCACGGTTTGAAGTGTTCATTGACTATTTATCTATGTTTATAAAAAGAAGTGTTGTAAAAATGAAAGTGTGGTTGATAAGGTGAGGAAGTGGCAGAAATTTCCCCACATTTAATTACATCCTACTATTTTCTGGTTGTCTTACTGTAACTCATCCAGTTACTTGGAAGCAAGCACAAAGTTTATTTAACCCGATTCAACTATGAATCATGAACACATCCTAGTAAGATCCAGTATTAACCATATAAAAACAAACTTCATTTTTAAACATAATTTTACTTATGGGACTACAGTACAACGTTCATGATATTCATTCTTCCTTTTAGGATCCTCATCCTCACAAGCTCTCTGTGGACGTCATCCCAGAGCTGAAGAATGCTGAGAACTACTGCCGCAATCCGGGAGGGGAGAGCGACCGGCCGTGGTGCTACTCCACCAACCCCAGTATACGCTGGGAGTATTGCCTTGTGCCCAAATGTGTAGAAGGTAGCGTGGCATATATGGCTTAATATAGTACATATGCATGTAAACATAAATACAAACAGCACGCATTCTACATCAAAGGCCTTAGCACTGGATACAGTTATAAAAAATATTTCATTTATTCATTTCATCTGGACACTTTCAAAAGGTCAAAAATTAATGTTTTTGCACATATTAGGGAAAAAAGTGTCCATTGTCCCCTTTAATTGCCATGTAATCTCAAATCCAAGATATCCAAGGTAAAGGATGAGGTAAAGTGATGAGGTTTGGACAAGACCAACTATAAGCTGCATTATTTCACATATGAGAGATGTACATGAGTGGCACGGTGGATTAGTGGTTAGCACTATGATCTCGCACCTCCTGGGCGGAGGGTTCAAGTTTCACCTCGCGTCTGTGTGTGTGGAGTTTGCATGTCCTCTTTGCGATTGGTGGGTTTCCTTCGGGTACTCAAGTTACCTCCAATAATCACGACATGCAGATTAAGCTGTCTCGCATATACTGCCTGTAGAGTATAAGTGAGTGTGTGCCCGGAAATAGACTGGCATCCTGTACAAGGTGGGTCCCACCCTGTGCCCCAAGCATGGTAGTTTAGGGAGAGTGTGCCAGGAAAGGGCCCAAATAGTGCATCATAAAAAAATTATAATAATAATATAAGGTAAACAATAATATGTAAATATAAAAGTGAATATACATAAACATGCAATATAGTCGTCCAGATACAAGACAAGACAAATAAGTTATAAGATGAATTCTTATTAATTTTTACATAATTTCTATTGTATGATTAAAGGGGTCCTATTATGCCATTTTAAAGGTTTCTAATATTGCTTAATGAGTCTCTTAAAACAGGTTTACATGTATGCAAGGTCAAAAAACACTTCAGTTTTCTCTAAAAATAGATTTTTTTTACCCCATTTCTAAATAATTTGTAAACGACTCGTGTGAAGCAGTTCGAAGATTTAGTCTGTTTAAACCCCTCCTTTCCGTGAGCCCTTACTGCTGTGATTGGTCCGATGGCGCAGTGATTAATGATTGGTCTACCGCTACAGCATGTGTCGGAAAACGAAACGCCCATGACCATAACTGAACGACGGGTCAATACATAGAAAAGATGGCGTCGGTTTTACCGTGTAACGACAGGCTAATTTTATATTAACTGTGGCTACAAAAATCGAGAGGTCTTTTATCTTTGTGTCGGTGTTGCGTTAAAAGGCCGGTGAGCAAAAAGGACAAACACAAACAAGTAAATAAAGCAAACATGTATTATACAAAACTAAATAAAGTGAACGGAAAATGTGCACAACAACCAAACAAGGATATAAACAATATTTACAAACTATATATAATAAACGGTGTGTGTATGTGTAAAAATGTCCGAAGTCGGTGTTTATTGTATGCGTGTTATCCGAGTATGGTTCGGTCTCACCGGGGTTAATAAAGTCAGAGAGGCCGATGACAGAGGGCGAGAAGTCCGGGGAATATGTCCAGTCAAAGATAATCCGGTTAAAAAAATCTTCGAAAGAAAATGATCCACAACAATCTCTCCTTCTCTTAAAACTCAGTTTTGGTGAATGGTGGAGAATAAACAGTTAAAAAGGATTTCGCGTG
Source organism: Clarias gariepinus (assembly GCF_024256425.1). Classification (NCBI taxonomy): domain Eukaryota; kingdom Metazoa; phylum Chordata; class Actinopteri; order Siluriformes; family Clariidae; genus Clarias; species Clarias gariepinus. Next base: position 22,176,050 of record NC_071116.1, on the reverse strand, counting down.
CTCACGTTTTTATTGTTTTTATATATTACAAAGTGTTTAAGCAAACCCGGCATGAATGCTCGGTCACATTAACAAGAGTGTGGTAACGTTAATTGTAAGATGGCAGGCAAGTTGAACGTGAGCGGACATTATGCAAATATGTTACGGAGTGACGTGGATCGGTAACAGAGTAAAAATAGATTTGCTAACGATTGTTTAGGCGAATGTAACCTGATTATTTTTTTAATAGACAAAAACTCCATTTATCGTGCACTGTCAGCGTCACAGATAGTTTATGTTCACATACAGCTACATGACACACTGCATGAAGGAAAATATTTGAAAAAGCATAATAGGACCTCTTTAAACATGTCATTATAATCACAAATCATTATCAAGATTTTTTTTTCTTATCATTTTCCAGAAGTTACCAGTGTGAGAGTTCTGCCTGCTCCAAAACTGGCCCCTTCAAACACCATGCCTGTGGTGTCCACCGGCTACTACATGAGCATCATCATAGTCATCATGGCTGGATTTGCAGGTGTAGCGTTCTTCACCATCATTCTGCTCATGTGTCTCAAGAGACGAAAAAGGTGGAAGCGTCGAAAAAGGTGTGCGAACATCTCACATTTCATACCAATTGTTAGATTCAGCACTTACAGTACGCTTATGTGTCACAGTCTCACGTGCACATGTAATAAAATTTAAAAAGACATAAAATACATTAAAAACACATTCATTCAGTATTTACAAGACAATCTGTGATTTTAGTTTTTTACCTTCTGTAACAGGGTGTCTTTTTTATTTATAAAAAAAAAACGAGACATATTCAAAATACTACAAATAATCTCAAGCAACAATAATAATAAATCATCATCATTATTTTTGTTCTTATTTAGTGACTGTCTCGTAAGTTTGAAGTATGTCTCTCCATATGAAGAGAATTTCTCGCGCCCTCTCAGTGTGCAATCTATTGTACGTTCCCAGCAGGACCATGGAGGTGCCGACTCTCACCACCCTCCCTTCTGAGCTGCTGTTAGACAGGCTGCACCCGAACCCCATGTACCAGCGCCTTCCCCTGCTGCTCAACTCCAAGCTACTGATGCTCGAGTACCCGCGTAATAACATTGAATACGTGCGCGACATCGGAGAAGGGGCCTTCGGACGGGTGTTTCAGGCAAGGTGAGAAGGAAGGCTGTGCCAAACTGTGCCTAAGCGGTATGAACAAACAATGAAAAAATAAAAAAACATGTCTGCTGACCCAGATATGAAGAAATATGATATTTTATGTGTGGAATAAGTTAATAAATATTTGAATGATTTTACATTTGATAATATTAATAGTAAAGGGTACATAGACTTTAAGAAACCACTGCACTATAGGATATATATAAAATAAAACAAAATTAAATTTAAAATTATAATTAAATTATAATGTATATTTTTTTCTTCCAATATTTTACTTTCCAACGATCTGCCTTTTACAAATCCAGCATGATAAGTAATCTTTTATGTCAAAAGTCGTCCTGTGTGGACATGACACACACACACATGCAGTAAATCAACTGCTGTTTGCATAATCCCCGGCCATGTAACCCTCCTGCAATAGGGAGGCATGCGTCGAGTTGGTGTAGACTCCTGGGAACAGCAGTGTGGGGTGTCAAACTCACACAGCTCACTCCTGAAATAGATACAGAGATGAGGCTTTCATCAGGCATCATATGGGCACTGATGTGAAACTTCCCTGCAGACTTTATCGAGCCAGTAGGCACTGCTTAGGGCCCTATTTATAGCGACTCTGCTAGTATTTACCTTCTGCAGGAACATTTGGGAGACTGGCGCACAGGAAGTGCACTTTTAATGGCATGCGAAGTCCGCGCTTGAATGGCTGCCATTATGACCCAGCAGTAGAGAAAAAGAGCTTCTGTGCTTCTCTCTTAGTCTGATTTAAAACCGAACTTGTGTTCTTTTCCATGATGGTGAAGGTCTGGATATGATTGCATGTAACTGGTTTAGGTAGAGCGCACTGTCAAACTATGAGACAAAGCGTGCCTGTTGTTTATCGTGGAGCTGAAGCTGTGTTTAGCATCGCAGTGCAGATTGTGTATGCTAACCTTCAGTGAAGATCTGGAGTACTGTAGTCTAAGCTAAATGTTTTGGACTGAAAATGGTGCAATAGGTCAGGTACTTTGCCTGACAGTATAATTCAGCTTTGTTAGGATAAAGACTTATCAGTGAGAAGGAGGTTATGGGTTCAACATCCCTTTTCATGACTACTCGTATATGTAGTATTACAGTATGCTCGGCAAAAACATGCACTATCCAATACTAGCTTTACAATTCTACTCCAGATGTTAAAGTCGCCTTTTCATCCGCAGCACATTCTGTCTAACTATCAAATAATGATTTTGCAAAACACGATAAAGGCCATTTTTAGATTTTCATTTAATCTGTCAAATCATTTTCCTCCAGCTCCTAAAGTCATCTATTAAAAACACTATATATATATATATACATGTCTTTGGCAACACGCATCTGTGAACAAGCACATACTGTATTATAGCAATATATGACACATCCATCAAGAGCGAATCACATAACGTCTTTCTGTTACATGATCAGTAAAGTGAAACTATTGGCTGGGCAAAATAGCAGCTGCCACGAGTGACCTAATGTGGTCGACTGACTTTTGGAGAATGCTGAAGTCGGAAACATTTACAGTCTGTCGACTGTGGTTGCAGTTTATAGTGGAGTCATGAATTTACACTGTCTGATAAGGTGCTGTCGTTAACTGTCATTAAGTGATACCAGTGCTGATGATGCACTGTAAACTGACCTTTATGTATTGTTTTTAAAGTTTCTCAAGATATACACCAAAGTTGAAGTGACTCGCTACATACACATAATCAGAGCTTGTTTGTAATACTTTTAATAATCAGCCAATTCATCATTCACTGCACTTTCCACAAACGCAACTTCAAGATGATTTAGTCATTTTGTCAAAACTCTGGGAGGTGCATTTATAGCGTTAATGCAGTTATACACTATTCGCGCTGATACAAGAACTCACAATAAGTGTTTTTTAATCCTTTTTGCATCTTTGGAAAAATCTTCTCTTTTAATGAAGTGAAGGAGGTGAAGAGGCGGGTACAGGCAGGTTGGAATGGGTGGAGAAAAGTGTCAGGTGTGTTGTGCGATAAAGTATCAGCGAGAGTGAAAGGAAAGGTGTACAGGACAGTGGTGAGACCAGTGATGCTCTACGGCTTAGAGACAGTGGCACTGAAGAAAAGACAGGAGGCAGAGCTAGATGTAGCAGAGCTGAAGATGTTGAGGTTCTTTTTTGGGAGTGACAAGGACGGATAGGATCAAGAATGAGTTCATCAGAGGGACAAACCCATGTTAGATGTTTTGGAGATAGGGGCCAGATTGAGGTGGTTTGGACATGCTCAGAGGAGAGATTGTGAATTTATTGGTGGAAGGTTGCTGAGGTTGGAACTGCCAGGCAGGAGGAAGACCAAAGAAAAAAGATTTATGGATGCAGTGAGAGAGGACATGAAGTTAGTTGGGTACGAGAAGTGGAAGCAGAGGATGGGGTTAGGTGGAGGCAGGTGATTCGCTGTGGCGACCCCTGAAAGGGAACAGCCGAAAGACAAAGAAGAAAACCAGCAATCTGAACCAAACAAAGGAGTTTGTGTGTTTTAGGATTTGAACCCATGACCTTCTAACTGGCAACTCAGGGTAAACACAACCCTAAATATAAAGTAAAAATCTGTAACAATTTCTGACTATGTAATATGTGGTGGTTGTTCTTCAGGGCTCCTGGGCTGTTACCACATGAAGCTTTCACCATGGTGGCTGTAAAGATGCTAAAGGAGGAGGCCTCGGCTGACATGCAGAATGACTTCCAGAGAGAGGCAGCTCTCATGGCAGAGTTTGATCACCCCAACATTGTCCGGCTGCTGGGTATGTGCACTAAGTAGTATTAATTCTAGCCAGGGTTGGAAATCAATTATTTTGATTTTATTGTACGATATAAACTAATTGTTTAAGCCCAGGCTCAACCAATAGGCCTTTGAAATGCATTGCATTGTGGGGTGTGTCAGCCATCTTGATAGCTAAGGTGTGGAGGATTTGTGTGAGACTAATGCAAACATCAAAATGGAAAGAAAATGGAAGAAAGGGAACAGGATTTACTGTGACGAGATCAGGGATCAGGATTTGAAAAAATGCAACTTGTAAATGGTTTGGATCCATATGAGATTCCCAGCAAAGAGTTGACCAATGATCCTCTCCTGCTATATCTGCTAAACACATCGCTAGCTCTGGTTAGCCACGGGCCCAGTTTCGGGTAGCCAGTCAGCTAGTTTTGTTAAAAGATCTGGCTAGTTCTGCTGAAATTTGGGCCTGATTACTTACGTTGTACTCAGGTTCAAGATAATAAACTTCGTACTGTACAGTACCAGACACATAACCAGTCAAAACCTTGTATTTCAGTGCTTTTTGTTACATTTTCTTCTTTCTAGAATAATACTGGAGAATGCAAATCTATAAAATATCACCTATGGCATTAGGTAATTAAGTAACAACAACAACAGCAACAATCAGTAGTTATTTTGGTTCAGCTGTTCTGGAATAGTTCTTGCAAGAACAGTATTGTCAAGTGCATTTGCAAAACCTATTAAGCACCATGATGCAACTGGCTCTCATGAAGACCATCCCAGGAAAGCAAGACTAGGACCTACCTCTGCTGCAAAGGAGAAGTTCACTTAGATTTACCAGCCTTAGAAAGCACCAATTAACAAAACCTCAGATTAAAGCCATTATAACGGCTTTGCAGAGAATACAAGTAGCAGACACATATTAATAATAACCTCTTTAAATGAGATTATTGCATATTTTGAAATAAAAATCAGGAAAGACCATGGAATTACAAGGGATGTCCAAACTTTTGACTTGTTGTGTATGTGTTTATAAAAGATATCTGACAAATTCATGCATTTCTGTCATGTAGGGTTTAATATTATAATTAAGATTAACTGAGAATATTTTTTACTCAAGCGATTAATGATGATTTGAAAGTTTTATTGTTGCCCAGCCTTAAAATATAACTCTGTTACTCGACTAATGACTAAAAGTTAGATCTTTAACCATGTTTGATTTATAGCAAAGTTATCCCACTTATAATGATTTATTTGTACATTTCAACTATCATCATTTATGTGGATTTTGGCTTTGGTAAGCATGCAGTTGCATAAGCGCTATTTGTTTAAAGTGACCTTGTGTTGTTATCATGTCCTTCCCTCAAGGAAATGACAATAAAAAATAGACTGATGTGTTCATTTTGGTGCTGGCTTCAGCCCCTGCTGCTAAGCAAGATATCGTCAATGTGTTGGAACAATACACCATAGCCACAGCATGAGTGTAACAGGGATACTTTTATGACAGCATTTAACTTTGGAACTGTATTTCATTTATTGAATACTTCTTCCTCTAGGTGTGTGTGCTGTCGGGAAGCCCATGTGTTTGATGTTTGAGTACATGGCACATGGAGACCTAAACGAGTACCTGCGGCGACATTCTCCAGTCCAACAGCGCACCCTGAGCCAGGGAAGTCTGACGTGGCCCAATTCTCAGTCCTCCGAGCCAGACCCATGTCCACTCAGCTGCCTGGATCAGCTTTCAGTTTCCAAGCAGGTGGCGGCAGGCATGGCGTACCTGTCTGAGCGCAAATTCGTGCACCGCGACTTAGCCACACGGAACTGCCTTGTAGGAGAGGACCTGGTGGTAAAGATTGCGGACTTTGGCCTGTCGCGGAACATCTACGCTGCCGACTACTACAAGGCAAGTGAGAATGATGCCATTCCTATCCGCTGGATGCCACCCGAGTCCATCTTCTATAACCGATACACCACTGAATCAGACGTCTGGGCGTATGGAGTGGTGCTTTGGGAGATCTTTTCGCATGGTATGCAGCCGTACTATGGGATGGCACACGAGGAGGTGATATACTATGTCAGGGATGGTCATGTGCTGCTATGCCCAGAACAGTGTCCACTGGAACTTTATAACCTGATGCGTTTGTGTTGGAGCACGAACCCAGGCGACCGACCCAGCTTTGCCAGCATTCACCGCATTCTGGAGAGGATGCATAACCAAGTGCTTCATTCTAGCATGAACTGATGATGTCTCCTGATCAACAGCAAAGAAAGCTCAAACGCAATCATAATCATTGAGGAACAAGTTATCCTCTGACTTTAACCAATCTGAGGTTGACTGTTAGTTGTACTGACGGATGTAAACTCTGCTTGTGAATACAGCCTTTGTATATACAGACCAGGTGGGATAAATCAGAAGTTTTATATTCAAAAGACAGTACGGTCCAAATTCCTGAGTTCACTACCAATAATATTCTTTTTCAAATATTTCTCAGTTACCTATAATTCTCCATGATGGCACAGTAGGCACTGCCACAAAACAGGTCCAGGATCCCCTAAATGATCCCCAGATGTGTGGAATACCAAATGTTTTTGTGTTCTCCGTGTTTCTCCAACCACTAAAATACCGATTTGGCTATGCTAAATTGCTCCAAACCATGGACGCTTGTGGGAATGTGTGTGTTCATGATGCCCGGTATTTTAGAGAGACTGGAATGACCAGGGTGTATATTCCTGCCTCATTTCCAGTGTTCCCAGGATATGCTCCAGATCCACAAATACCATGATGAAGCTGTTAGTAAAGATGAATGCATAAATAAGGGGATGATCCTTAAATATTGACTGGATGATAAAACTACATAATATTATCATAAATATAGGATGGCAAGACGTAAACAATGCACAAATTACTACATCAAAATTAGAACGAACTAATATACTAATTTAATTGGATGTTTGGTTTGGATTTGATTTGAATGTGTTTTGGCTCATTTAAAAGGAAACCATCTTGTGTTTACAATCTTTTTCTCTCTTTTCATAGCAGATTAATTTTGGGCATGGCCTTCACCCTGCCTCCTCCAGGGGTGCCATTTCATGACTGACCCTCGACTTTGACCCTAATTTCCTAAGAAGGGAATGTGCAAAGAGAATATCTATGATGTACTGTAAAATACAGTGTAAAGCTTTCTTCACATTCTTGTCATTTGGTCAAATTTTGCAAGGCCATGCTGACTAGCCTTATATAATATAATAATGAATAGAAAACTAATATATATGTTACAAAAAAAGGCATATTTTTGTTTAAAAAGGATTATAATTTTTGTCATTTTATGGTATTTAAATCTTCATTAAGTATAAAAAATTATATTAATATTAATAATTATTATGATTATACATTAGTAGTCTACACAGGTACACATTGTACAGTTTTACAAGAAAATTGACTGGTAAGTTTTACTGAGCCACAGCTCTTTTCCATAAAAAACCCAGCATCATTCATTAGTTGTTTTTTTTTTGTCTGTCTGTCTGAACATTAAATGCTTTTTGTACAATTAAATTTAACAAAAGTCAAGGGGGCCTAGACTTTTGCACAGTACCGTATGTGTATCAAACTGTCATTTCTGTAAAATGACTTGTCGGTTTCTGTTAAATAATGACATAAAACAGTCCACTTGGTGGTGAACTCAGATTTTTGGACTCCACTGTAGGTCATTGTGATACCATTGGAATTTGCACAGGAACTGGTGCAACACCAGCGTCTGCTCATTGTACTTGTCAACCAGTCAAGCGCCAAGTCATAGCTCAAACATGTGTCTGAGGAGTAAGTGATATTTCCCTTGATCGTTGGCCTTGTAAAATGAAACTAAGCGAACCTTTTACATTTTTGATATATGTTCTTGATTGTGTGTGCATTCTGATATTACTGAGTAATAGTTTATACCCCTCTTTTGATGCTATGTGTTTTTTTTTTGTGAGAAAAAAACATGATAAAAATCGTCTGATCGTTGCCGATTGCTTTAGAAGAACAACAACATATAACTTTTTTTCACCATGCCATTAATTTATTTTTAACAAAAAAGTAGGCAAAAAGGGATAAGGCTTAAGGGTTAATACTAAATACTATGATTTAATAGGTTGTTGATCCACCTTCAGCAGCAAATCTGAAGTAATAATTCCCTACAGTATATGATTTTATATATCATTTTGGAGGAGTTTGGCCCATTCTTCTTTACAACATTGCTTCAATTTATTGAAGTATTTGAACTGGGTATTTGGTTATAAACATCTCTTCAATTGGGTTGAGATCTGGACTTTGACTAGGCCGTTCTAAAATCTTGATTCTTTTCTTTTTCTTATGGATAAATGTCCAGTTGCATGACCCAATTTCGATCAAGGACATATGGCCTCACATTTGCCTCTGGAAACATTTCAGTTCATGTTTAACTCAGCGACTGCAAGATGCCCAGGGCCTGTGGCTGCAGAACAAGCCCACTTCCACTGCTGTGCTCGACCGTGGGTTTGAGGTGTTTCGGCTAAAATCTTGTTAAGTTTTGCTAACTAGGCATTAAGGCCAAAAATCTCCAATTTGGTCTCATCTGTCCACAGGACATTGTTCCAGAAGCCTTGTGGTTCAGAAGAGGCTAACGACAAGCTACAATACTAAGTACAAACCGTACTTGTTTAGTCTTTTTCTAATTTTGTCGCGATGGAATTTTAAATTTAACATGCTCAGCGAGGCCTATAGGGTCTGAAATGTAGCCCTTGTTTTTTTTTTTTTTGTATTTTTCTGAGCATTTCATGGTTTGACCTTGGGGTGAATGTGCTGTGACGTCAATTCCTGGGAAGACTGGCAACTGTCTTAAATTCTTTCCACTTGTGAATAATCTTTCTTACTGTAGAATGTTGAACTCTAAATAATTTGGAAATGGTTTTATAACACTTTCCAGATTGATGTGCAGCAATAATTGCTTCTCTTAGACCATTGCTTATGTCTTTCCCTCTTGGAATGGTGTTAACACATACTTGACTGCTCCAGACCAGCAAACTGCCAAAAATTCTGCTTTTATAAAGGGCTGCACACCTGCTGATGATCAGTTAATCAAGGGCTGATGACTAGCAGCACCTGGCTGCGACGTAGCTAATAAATGCAGTGGAAACAATAAGGGGGAACTTAATATTGCATTTTTTTTCCTTTTTTTTTTTGGCTTTGCTTTACTTTTGTCAAAAAAGCACAGTAAAAAAAAGTTATGTGTTCTTATTTGTCTGATATGTGATGAACTGATGATTTTTATTATGTTTTTACACAAAAGCTCATAGAATTTAAAGAGAGGGTACTAACTTTTACACATGACTGTACATGCAGTATTTATTGATTTTATGTACAGTATAAAGTAAAGGTATGAAAGGTTAAGCGGAGCACAAAGAATATTTGATGATGTTGCGGTATTGATTAAATTGTGTCGCATATTCCCAAATGGCACGTTATCACTTTACTAATGTTTGTGTTTGATCCACTTTTACTCTCAACTAACAGACTTCCTACACTGCTTTACCAGTTTTGTTCGGTTCCCTAAAGAGCGTGCATTCTCTTGAAGACTGGATACTTTGTGTAGAAGTTCATACAATGTGGAAAGGGGTGCTTTCAATGCAACATTGAATGGCTGTCTATTCACATGCCTTTATAGCCTTTCCATTTCATTCTAAAGACTCTACCATGCAGGCAATTAACACAATAAAACTTGTCATGTTCTTGGAACCCTTAAATGACAGATTGTGTCTTGTGTCCTGGTGTCCTATTCTGCTGGAGATATTCATCCAAGTGTTTAATGACCTAGATCAGCATTGATTAGCTCTTTCGTGCATTTCAGACATTGTTTAATGAGTATCAGGGGCCCAAACACTGCATTCGCCAGGAAAACATTCCTCACACCATCCTGCTACCATTACTCGCCTGCTTCGTTATTATCACGTCCGATGGCTCAAGTCAATCCCACTTAAAAAGATGTGAGAGGTCTGTAATTTTCATCATAGGTATACTTCAACTATGAGTGACAAAATAAGAAAGAAAATCCAGAAAATTACATTGTAGGATTTTTAAAGAATTTATTTGCAAATTATGGTGGAAAATAAGTTTTTTTTTTTTTTTATAATAAGTAACAAGCAAGATTTCTGGCTCTCACGGACCTGTAACTTCTTCAATAAATATTGTGCAATATAGTGCAAAAAGAAGATGTTTTAGGCTTTCTTGTGCAGAGAGCTGGTGTTGAGGGACCAGATGAGGTTCTCCTCCAGGTGGACGCCCAGGAATTTTGTGCTCTTGACAATCTCCACAGAGGAGCCGTCGATGTTGAGCGGAGAGTGATCGTTCCGTGTGCTCCTGAAGTCAACAACCATCTCTTTTGTCTTATCGACGTTTAGAGACAGGTTGTTGTCCCAGTTAGCCTCTGCACTTTCTCTCTGTATTCTGACTGTTCGTTCTTGCTAAGAAGACCCACCACGGTCATGTCATCAGCAAACTTGATGATATGATTGGAGCTGTGTGTCGCTACACAATCATGAGTCAGCAGTGTGAACAGCAGGGGACTGAGCACACAGCCCTGGGGGGCCCCAGAGCTCATTGTGGTGGTGCTGGAGGTGCAGTTTCCGATCCGCCCTAAATGGGCCTTTCACTTAGGAAGTCCAGAATCCAGTTACAGAGGGAGGTGTTCAGGCCCAACAGGCTCAGCTTCCCGATCAGGTATTGGGGGATGAATGTATTGAATGCTGAACTGAAATCTATGTACAGCATTCTAACGTAAGAGTCCTTCTTGTTAAGATGTGTCAGTGTCAGGTGGAGTGTGGTGGCGATGGCGTTTGAACGATACGCAAACTGCAGTGGATCCAGTGAGGGGGCAGCAGGGTCTTGATGTGTCTCAGGAGCCGCTCGAAGTACTTCATGATCCACTGACACCTCACTCCATCTGGAGTATACACCATCCAAAGGAAACTTAGATTTACCCAACCAGACCCGTTTTCCCCCCCTACAGTACAATCTTCAACACTCTGTTCTCATTGTACATACTTGTTCTGGCCTGACACCCAACATGGCTGTTGTAGTGCATTTGATACCAGAGAGTCTCAGAGGGTATAGTATGTCCTGCCTTCTAAGATGACTTTCTGTAGAGCATTGTTGAATTTGGATGAGATTTGACAGATTGTGACTCTGTTTGAACGATTCCCAACATTCTCCTCTGAATACTTTGATCCAAATGAGGTTTTAATTTACAGTTTGTTCTTTTCTCACCCTGTTGTGAACAACTCGGGCTTCTTAAAGGGAGGTCGAACCATGATACAGAGAGCCAACTAATGCACAGAGAACATTAATCATACCATGCACTGCAGTCACATGACATATGACTATGGTGGAATGTACATATTGTGTGATGGTGTAACATAGATCACCTAGCATTATTGTTGCAAATAGCATTATCTGATATCTTTACTAATGTTAATGTATTAATATTGTGATGTTAAACCTGTATAAAGGTTGTAGAAAGGGAAAAAAAAACTGAAATTTATTTGTGAACAAATAAGTATAAGGTTTAGAATCACCAGACTCACACATAATGTTTAATAACATTTTATTTACCAGTTATTTAGTACATCATAATAAAAACATTCTATGCATAAGAACCCCATATAATCTACACTTGTATAGAAATATGATGCTGAACCTTTCCTTGACTTTTGGGTTTACACTCAAAGGTACATAGAAGATAAACTTAAATTTATTATGTTTTACCTGCTAATTATTTCCTTTTTATGTTTAAAATGACTACATTTACATTTGGCAGATACCATTCTCCAGAGCGACTTACATTTTTATCTCATTATACATCTGAGCAGTTGAGGGTTAAGGGCCTTGCTCAAGGGCCCAACGGTGGCAACATGGTGGTTGTGGGATTCGAACCTGAGACCTTCCAAACTGTAGTGCAACCCCTTAACCACTAACTACATACTATAAAGACTGCAAAGACAAGGAAAGGTATATTTTTGGTATATTATGGTATATTATGTCATACCCAAGTATCAACCCAAGTACAATTTAAAGGGAGTGCAGACTTGAACCAACAAAAATTGCAGATTTGTTTCATTAATGGGAAACTCTTTCGGCTTGATTTTTTCTTTTAAAAAAAATGTAGTCCATGTTACCTTAAAACTGAAAAGTACTAAATCAACATCAGCACTGCCACTACTCAGAGTGACAGGTAGGGGGCAGCACTGCATCAACAGATTAGCTGAAGTTGTTTTTCTGACACCCACCGAGTAATAAAATAGGTTTCTTTTTTGTTTTTTTTTGCTTTTTAAAATATGAATTCCGTAGCTCGAATGTTAGGTCAGTTCGAAAAAAAGCGACTCGACAGCAAAGCCAGAAAAGTTGGTCCGTACCTCAGAAGGCTTCAAAAAAAAAAAGCACAAGCACCAACCAATACTGAGCCAACTTTTCCCTCCAAGAATGGTTAGAGAATGAAGAGTCCTGAGAGAAAGTTAAGGAGGTGAAGCCAGAATTTTATGGATCTGGTTCAAACCTTCAACTTTCACTGACCCTCGTGACGTTTAGAAAAAATAAATTTAAAAAGAGCCTGCACATTCAGAGAGAGTCAAATAAAAAAGAAAAAAAAAAGGAAACGGGAGTTTTCTCTCTACAGCAGTTTAGGGAGGCAACCATGACCTAAAAGCTTCCTACAGTAAATTTATCTTATTCTAACATGAATCACTGTTTTGTTTTGATACAGTCAGCTGTTGAAAACAGAAAGAGGTAGACTGTACTTTGAATCTGCCTTAAGTTTGTTTTCCTCATTCATATAAACCAAGTCTGAGTCACATGTAAACACGCCGACTGGATATAAATAATGACCTAACTACAACTTTTCTTAATGAAAACCGTTTGCTCAGAGTTTAGTATTGCAATCTGTCTTTTATCTGGAATTGACAAAATAAAAAACATCAAAAAAACAAGTATAACAGAATTGTGACATCTTTATAGTACGATTTCAGAGTTTTTTTTAGCATCCTTATCTTGTTTAAGTGATGGATAAAAGATCTATTTTATTATTAAATTCTGAGTTGACGAAATGATACATGTCCACTGATCATCACCCTCTCGTCTATACCGCTTTATCCTGTATACAGGGTCACGGGGGGCCAGAAGGGCGAGGAGCCTATCCCAGAGGACATGAGGACGGGATGCCAGTCCATCACAGGGCACACACATGTACGCACACACACATACTAATTCATGCATTTTAGGCATTTGGGAACGCCAGTTAGCCAAATGTGCATGTTTTTGGGCTGTGGGAGGAAACCGAAGGACGTGGAGGGAAACCCACCAAGCATGGGAGAACATGCAAACAGACCCGAGACGGGAATCCAACCTAACCCCCTGGAGGTGCAAGGCGACAGTGCTAACCACTAAGCCACCATGCTGCCCTTAAGTATTATCATTATTATTTATCTTTTTTTTTTTAACGCGCCACCTTAACATGCCACTTTCCCATTCGTTTGGTAATTCACACCTAACCCACAAATACAATGTGAAAAGCCACCTCAGTGTCTGCTTTTATGAAACATACCTCTGTTACGGTCGCAAATACCGTACATCCCATTACTTTCAAAACAACAGTGTGTGTGTGTGTGAACTGAGTGTTGCTCAGGTGCTTTTGCTAGCTGTACACATTTAACATTTACATCACTCACTAAACGCAGAACTCTGCTCAGAGGTGGCCGTCTCCCAAATTCCCTGCTGTTCCCAAAATACCTTGCTGCCTTAAGGTCATGCTCTAACCAATCATAGAGGGAACCAAACTACATGGTTAGATAGCTCTCATGTAGAGAGGGATTTTGGCAAGAAAACTGCCAGGCTCTGGGAGATTTCCAGGAACCGTTGGGTTCTCGTAGGCGTTCTTCAATCGCGCCAATCTCAGCAAAAAGCTTTTCTTTCCACAGGCTATTCACGTAAAATAAAATTTCACTCATAGTGCTGTCTTGGCATTCGTAAACTTGCTCCTAAGGTATTCCTGGGCTCGCCGAACTTGTGGATGTAGGAAAATTTTAAATGAAAATAATTCTCCGCTGTGTCCCTTTTAAATACCCTCTGGTCGTTCAGTTTTGCTTCGCTCATGATGCTCTTGCCACGCTCTCCAGGTAGTCATGGGACTCTTACCGAGCACTCCTCGCCTCTTCCCATTCCCATATGAGTGCTCCTGAGATTAGAGGATATTTCTCATTCTCGCTGCACACTCGCCGTCCACTCGTCGAGGACTCCTGGTTCTCATCAAAGCACTCCTCAAATCCGTACACTCACCTCTTCTAGGTCACATATTGACCAATTTCTCAGCGACTTCGCTCTACCAGATTTATCAGATTCCCGTATGCATGAAAGGCACTTTACTGCATCTCTTGAATCTCAAATTAGCCCAGTGCTGACACTTTAAAGTACCCAAATAATTTAATGCGATCCAAAAATTAATGGCAGTGCTGATCAGTCTTTTTCAGACATTTCAGTTCATTTTTCCCAAAGTATGACTTTGTGCTTACTTTGTGATCGACACTATATAAGATTTCTGTGGTTTAGCTGGTAATTATTTCCTCTAATTTAACTTCCCTCCAGGTTTAAAGATAGAACATGCAGAACATGAATGTGCATTAACTGGGCCATGAGTCAGCCTAGCTCTGTGACCTCACCTTCTGTATGTACATAGCTTCAAATTTCATATTAATACCACCATCAGCTGTATATCTGATATCGCTTTATCGCTAAAGAGCCGAGTTTCAACCATAACTCATAATAACGCGGTCCATTGAGGTGCTTATGGGTCCATTAAACCGATGCCAAAAGATTTACTTTCAAAGCCAGAGTTAAGCCCTGTAATACAAGGCGCCTGGAAATGACAGGAAGCATGGCTGTTCCTTATGGAGTGTTGAAGAATTCCATGTTCAGTATCAAATATTACTCCGGAGCAACACAAACACGCAGGAATGCCGGATCCAGCTGCTCCAATTTAGAGACTTGACATTTTCCACCAGCAGTTGTCCTCGGAACTCATTGGCTCTATATTTCACATGCCATGCATTTTTTTCCGTGATTGTCTACAAATCGTACGCTATGTTTCCTATAAAGCAAAAGCCAGCTATAAAGCCAGAGAGTTTTTTTTTTATTCCTTTTTTTTTCTGTGAGATCTTGTTGGAAAGAGGTTGTGCTTAAAATGGTGTAATATCCCTCTCACTCAGCATTTGCTGACTGTTCGGCACTGGACACAGGAACTTCCTGTCAGTCTGGAGGAAAACTGGAAAACTAAACTCTGTGCTTTATTGCCACAGGCTGTCTCCTGAGCGACCGAGCGGACACGTGGCCTAAATGTCTCACCTACATGCTATACAGTGTCCTGGAACAGCAATATATTTTTATTTTATTTTACTTTTTTTTTTACATGCCCTTATTTGTACAGTTGTTAATTTTACTAGTTACATTTATTTTCCTTTGTATTTTATTTCTTCATTAATATTTATTCCTTATATATAGTTTTTTATTTTCTTTTTAAGGTCACCAGCGGGCGTATAAGCATTTCACGTGCATATCGTTAAATTTGAATTTTATTTACTTTAAGTTTTAATCTAGATTAAGAACCTAGAAATGTTCACACATTTACACATTCGAGGAAAAGCATGCTAATGTACAGCAATGAATTAAGGGAATTATGTGAACTTTCTTTTTTTTTTTCTTTTTTTTTTTTTTACGTCTACAGCTTTATTCAAACTGACAAATGGCAGATTTAAAAAAAAAAAAAATCCCAAGCACATCATTTATTATTTTATTTTTATATATACTGTATTTTTGTAGAGTTAGATTTCAGCCTTTTTTCTTCTTGACCTAAAAAAAAAGTTTCTCTCTCGACTGAAAACTGATATTTTTGCCCATGTTTGGCTAAATTTTTTTTTGTGCCAGCACGAACTAATTTATTATAATTAATCGATGTTAACGTTACACATGCCTAAGATTAAGTAAGAAAAACATACTTTTTTGCTAGGTTTTGATTGCATCATCTGCCATTTTAATGAAAGAAAAAAAAAACAAGACTGCCATGTTTTTATGTTTTTAAGTGATATCTTTTTTGCAGTACATGCTGTTCATCAGTGCAGAGCTCCTATTACGTACAGGTTCGTATTAAAGTATGTGACGTCCTGTAAATTTTAAAATAATAATAATAATAATAATAATAATAATAATAATAAAAATAATTACAACTTAATATCAGAGGTTGAAAGTATGTACACTGATCAGCCATAACGTTAACACCACCGCCACATGAATTGGATAATATTGATTATCAATTATATACCCGTGAACTGGTAACAGGATCATGTGATAACCTGTTGGATCTAAACAGGTCCATGTCCATGTCCATTGGATGTGCCAGACACACAAGTCTGATTCATGGAGGCCTCACCTTGTAACTTACAGGACATGAAGGATCTGATGTTCACGTCCTGGTGCCAGACACCACAGCACTCCTTCACAGGTCTTGTGGAGTCATGCATCAACGGGTCAGCACTGTTCCGGTGCCACAAGCGGAAAGCTACACAAATGGCCTAAATACAAAGGTCACCATTGGTTTCTATGGTCCCTAGTTGGACTACAGAGGTCCCTAGATGGATGGAAGGCTATGGCTATATCGGTGTATTAAAATAATACTACATAATAAAACACTAATAAATGATCAGGACATCTTTCACAAAAAAAAAAAAAAAAGTTTTCAGCAATCGGTTTGATATCATACAAGTTTATTTTAAAAAAGACTGTCAGACTGAATTATAATGAGTTTAGGTGACTCATACAGACGTCAGGCATGAGCGTGGGAGAAAAAAAAAGACAAATATTTTGGGTGAAAATAAAATCATATGTAATAAACATCATGGAAAATGTATGTAATTTTTTTTTTTAGGTTAAATTGTAAAAATGGAAGGAAATAAAATAACAGTCCATGACTGAGGTTAAGCAGGAAACAGCAATATGGCCCAATTACAGTATATGCAGGAACTTTTTCCTTCTATATTTCAAGTCAATCGCATGCCTTACCCAAACAAAAAACAACCTACTTTTAACTGTAGGCCTCATATGAAATGTTTACGGTTATTTTGATTAGCAATGTTAGTATCTGCTCTATTCGAAACCATTCGCAGGAACGATCGCTCCATGTACTGCTAAACAGGTCTTCGGATTAATCAATGGGAAATAACTAAGTACACTTGCCCCCAAGTTAAACAATAAAAAATAATTTAAGTGTTAAGCAGGATACAACTGAGATAAAAAAAAAAGTCCTTAAAAATAAAGATTCCCTTTTTGACTAACATTGAATATATACATATATTATATACATACTGTACATACAGACCAACATACACTCATCATTTCAGTTCCCTTATGCCATGTCACAAGATTTTCACACATTTCATGGTCGCTTATGACTGTGGCACAAAAAAATCGATTAGACCCTGGAAGCTGGGTAGAAGCAATATCACACAAACACAGGACCATGAAGAAGGTTCTCAGGAAAGCTGGTCTCTCCCATTCTTACTGTCAGTTCATACTAAGATTAGTTTGTGTGTGTGTGTGTGTGTGTGTGTATGTGTGTGTGTATACTCATGTTATGTTTGTTAGCAAAGTGACAGCCATTTATTAAAGAAACCTGAAAGTCCTCAAAGTCCTCAAGAAATCCCAAACCTTTTTGAAAATATAAAAAAAATAAGGGCATTTGTGACTTTAGAATGTGGTGGCAGTCCATGAATTGGATTCCCTGAAAAGAAATGGCTCATCTATGTAAGTGGTCGTTGTAAAAAACAAACAAAACAAAAAAAAATACCACAAAAAAAGAAAAACAAAAGAAAAGAAACCATGAAGAGATACCTAACTCAGAACTGGATGATACTGAGAAGGTCCTCAAATGAAAAATGATCACGGTGGAAAAAACCTAAGAACAATCCATCATGCCACGTCAGCTTCAGGTGATTCAAGATTTGTTTATTTATTTATTTTTTAAGGAATTTACCATTCATTTTCTTTTTTTATTCTAGATGTCCTTAGGATATAGTCTTGTAGCTTGTATACAAGTGTAGTGATACGTAGGTGATGCCACAGGCCTAATGAGATAGACATCTTCAGATTAGCCGGCAACGAAATTGCTCCGTTAATCAGTGGTCTCAAGAGTGCACTGCTTATCTCTATAGTGCAAAAGCCGAAGCAAAAAGATTACTAGGATTTTCATTAATACTGAGGATACCCAGGAATTACTGGGTTGCACAACAAAAAAGAAAAAAATCGAAATTTATGAATACTTGTCCTAACAATTACCATTTTTTGGAAATCAACATTATATTGCCTGGACTGTTAACACTGTAAATCAGTTATTAAATACTTAATATAGTGTCACCAAAAAAACCGAACACATATAAAAATAAACAAAACCCTCCAAAATAGTTCTTTTTTTTTATTTATTTTTTGGTAATGCAAATGCCTCCTGTGTAGCTCCGCCACTGGGCAAGGAGCCGTATCCAGTCCTGGGTTTGATCCCGATAGTGCCAGCTGTGTTTGTCTGCTGTGTTCAGACCACAGAGTGGTCATTATTGTGTGGTGACAGAACAGTGTGGTTAAACGAGGAAGCCGAGCGGTCTGAACCCTCCACCGTACCGTTTATGTTTTCCTGCCGCTGACAGCACAGGATCTGCTTGAATGTAACGCTCATCTCCTTGTCCCGGTAGGAGTAGATGATGGGGTTCATGGCCGAGTTGAACTCGGCTAAGAGGAGGAAGAACTTCTCGAAAGCCAGCACGTTGCAATCTTCGCAGAAAACGTCAAGCAGGAGGAGAACCAAGCCAGGCGTCCAGCAGACGATAAACGCACCTGAGGAAGGGGAAGAGAATGGAGTTATTAATAGGAGCGGTTTGGTTTTGTTTTTGTATCATGTAACAATCAGAATCATGTATCATTATTTAAAATGTACTTACTGTAAATACATGTTTGTTTTTTTATCTCTATACATTTTAAGAGGGCTCAAAACATAAATATGGTGCCAATCCATCACTAACTGGGATATCTTTGGACCATTGGAGGAAACCGGAGTACCCGGAGGAAACCCACTAAACACAGAGAGAACATGCAAACTCCATCACACAGACCAGAGGCGCGAATCGAACCCGGATCCTTGAGGTGCAAGGAGACAGTGCTAACCACTAAGTCACTGTGCCGCCTATGTGCAATATATTAATGACAAAATTTCTAGTGCATGGCCCATTTTTTCCACTACTAAGTACTATACTTGTCACGAATAATGTTGCGGCTGTTTTTCCAACCGTTTGGGAGAATTTCGGGGGTTGTGTTATACGGCCCCTTAAATGAACTGAACCGGAAGGCACGTTCCGTCAGGTTTTGCAATTTCCTGAGGTCAAATATTCCTGGCGATATTTCAGCACGTCCTTCACAGCCTCGCAGCGTTCGCATCACATCTTTATGTCGTTATAAACATGCTTAACAAATTGATGACACTGTATTCAGCTGGCATTTCTCAGTGTGTGTTGAAAAAGGATAAACATTTTGGCTACAGATGTTATTTTGCAATAGAGAGCGATATATTCACCAAAAGCCCGGTTTTTCTTTTAGAGAACACAGCTGTTCTTGCGAACTTTACATCACTTGAAAGTTATGTGGGGACTCTCAGGAGTTAGATAAACTGCAACGGCCTGTTTCCATGACTCGGCCACGTTACACTCTTTTACGAACACAAGCTCAACGGGGGGAAAGGAAATAGAATCTCTAGGGGTTGGGTGGGTGCTTTTGGGACTTAAAGGTTTTATTTCCTCCAACACACTTGGAAAACTCATTTACTGTGCTTTGAAATCCATGCATTAAATCGTTCGGTTAAGTACTCCAGATCCTGCGTTTGTTTCGTGACGTGCGGAGGATTTCACAACCCAGCAATATATATTAATGGAAAAACATTTGGTTAGTATAATGTGTGACGTATTTACTAGTGATTAACTAGGACACATTGCTAACCTGATGATCCATTAATATCTATCGCTACATAATGTGTTCCAGTAATGAGTTCCCTGGTGGGTTACTCTGCTCTAGCATTAATGGTCCTAATCCATTCTCTGTGTTAATTTGAAATATGATTAGGACAACAGGAAATGCTGAAAGATGTAGTGGTGCATGCGGTTGGAGCAAATTGGATTTCCTGCTGTTTATTAAATAGTATTACTGTAAGCGGTGTGATTAACGCCCGTGTAAATCCAAATGTAATTACATTTGAGCTTTGAGTACTTCAAATGGGGCTCATTGGTTCGACTTCATGAATCAAATATTGTCTGAAGCGTCATGTAAAACCTAAATGTTAGTGATCCTGAAATGAGCTCTAACAGAAATACAGGGTTGGTTGGCTAGAAAACCCTTGAAGCAAACTGTCTGTGAACGTCTATGGATGAGGTAACAGAAATCAAACCTCAATTTAAAAAAGAAAGAAAGAAAGAATGAAAGGTTGTTTTGACGCCATGATGTTGTAACATGGAAGCCATCACATGAAGGGTTCAGTTCAATTTCAGCACCTTCCGCTACCTCGAGAACATTTCCACTTCCAAGCTGAGAATGGATTTATATGTTGGGAGCTTCTCAAAGGCATGCATTGACTCCAAGCACCACTTCATATGTGTTAACACAATGACTTTGCTGTTCAGCCTCATATACAGCTGTTCCGATGTGATATACTACTTCTTCTAGTAGGCTGGTTCTTTCATGCTTCAAGTTCTAATGTTCCATGGTCCTTGACACACATAAATAAGGTTCTGTGTTCCATTGAAAAGACTCATAGCTCACGTCTTATCCGTATGCACTCTAGTTTAGTGGAATAAAATCTCAGTCCTCCAAGACCATAGAGAAACAAGACCAAAAAAAAAAAAGCTGTGCAACCTGCATAAGATACCACACATGATAATCAAATAGTACACTCTTAACAGACTTAAGTATCAGTAAAATTTATACCATCTTTAAGGGACTAATGTAAGGTGTACAGATGTAATAATAATACTACGCCATAAAATACAGGTGTGAATTTTAGTGAGGTGTGAAGGCTGGTTTTTATGTGCCTTGTAACTATCCACAGGAGACATAATGCTGAATGCTTGTGAGAGCTTCTGGATGGATGTCTTTAACGGCGTTTTCAAATTAGGCACGATTGATTTGTACCGTGTCCGGGAACGATTGCTCCACCGCTGGCCAGTGTTCACGTTGTTTTTGTTCTCATTTACACTTGCGCACCTCCAAAAGCAGGTGGCAGTATGCATCTACATCCTTCCATCCATTCATCCATCCATTCATCTAGAAACCTCCGTAGTCCAACTAGTGATAATGGAGGCCAATAGCGACCATTGTATGTATTTTTATTATTATAACTCTGGTAGGCCCTCTGAACGTGGTTAGAGAAGGGAACAAGGAAGTTGGCTTTCTAATTGTTTAATATTCTGGAAACAAAATGTCAAGAGCAACACTCTCACGTGCCTTCCTACTTCATGAGCTATGGCTGTGTAGGTCAAAGGATGAGACAAGATCATGCTATAAGTACACTAACATTTTAAAGAAGACTAATGGCACTGATGACATGACTGATGACATGATGCCAGACCAGTATGGGGCGCTGTAATTCTGCCATGGAGATACACTATACACGGAGAAGAAGACTTTGAACATGCGCATAACCTTGCGCGCTGTATACGAACCAAGATGGTGTTGTCCATTATCGCTTGTTGCTCATAAGAGTTGCATAGAAGCAATAGATTTTGCTGTAATAAAGCTAGTAGGCTTTGAAGCAACACGAACACAATCATGTAGTCCGCCATTATTGTTGTTGCTACGTGTGACGCAGCCGACACGTGATGCGATGACATCATCGTTTCACAAAATATACGGATTGGCCGTACACAAGAAGACGCAAGGGTGTCGTTTTCAGATTTATCCACTTTGGGACCCGGTTGCAAAAAATAGCGGTTTCAGTCTCCTAAAACGCCGGATCCGTGTGGACGAAACGCCAATACGATAAAAAAATTATACGTATACAGCGAAACGCGTCTCAGTGTGGACCAGCCCTAATTCGATCCATGCCTGAGTACACTGTACTGTACTGGCACAATTCCCAGGCTTGGAACGATTCTGTTTTCACTGATTAAAATAAACCAGACTTAATGTAAAAACGCCCTGAGACAGAATTGATTTTTTTGACAATGTGATAATTATTAGCGATGACACTCATGGTCCTAGAGCATGTAGGGAGCCATGGTATCTTGGTGGATAATTTTTGGGAATCTGCCTTCCATGCTGGTGAAAGCCCAACATGTTCTCTAACATTTTGAACTGTCCTTTTTGGGCAGAAGAATTGGGCATTCTACAGTATAAATCATGCAAGAATGAGTTTATAGAGATGTTCAATTTGGACTCTGATAAAACACCTAGTCATTGGGAAGACATGTGGTCTTCCCTGTAGGCTTGTCATCATGCAATTCAAACCATATGTAGAAGTCATTCTATGAATCTGGGGGAGAGATATGGGGTTGTATTTTAAAGTGTTGGCCTAAATACCCTACCACATGCAGCATCTGTGTCTGCGGTCCAACACCGGGTCTGTCCTTAAAGACTTTCCCTGGGTCTGTCCTTAAAGGCTTTCTTGATACCTGATGTGAAGCAGGATCACAGTTTTCCAGCGAGACCTCTCCTGGAGGCTGTCCTCTTCTGTGTTTACTTGCTGATGTATTTACAAGGACATTATGGGTATAGTAGGCCACAAAATAAGTATGTGTTTATGATGATCACTGTTGCCAAAGGTCATTTACCACTAACAGTGGTGCCATGTTTCAGCATCCAGAGATGCCACTGTGTACTATTTGCATTTTCAAAACAGAGCTTTTATAGACCAGTGACACATTTAATGATGCCATGGAGTAACACTTAACAGGAATTAGTTTGGCTTTTACCAGGAAACCAGAGAAAATCTACTAACTGTTCATACTACCAGGCTGTTGTGTGTTACTCAAACGGTGCATTATCTTTTATAGTCTTTGTGGAATTATAAAATAAAACACTTGTGGAGTGCAAAAGCAGGGGTCATCAAAATCATCTGCCACAGCTCACGCAAATGATCCTGTGCTTTCAGATCGAGCACAAGCCAAAGCCGTAGAACTGTCAAGATCCTCCCCATGGTGATAACAGATCAAACGTGGTACGTGATATGATTTAATGCTTTGTCAGCGTTCTAACAGCAGAAACGGGCATACTGATTTTTATTTGTGTGGGGGTGGTTCTCACAAGTATGCAGACTTGGGTTGAGGGAAAGAAAAGGAGTGCAGATCAGTGGGAGGGCATAATGAAGTGTCAATGTGACTGCAATACTTGTGAAAGTACTTAAGCAAAAGGTCAACCATTTGTTGCAAACTGCCCTTTCAGATGTAGGGTCATATAAGGCTTGCATGCGGCGGTCAAGACCAGACTTCAATCACTCTGGAGGATAGCAGCCCAACTGAGATCACTGGAGAACAATCACGGTGTGAAAGCGACAGGCGGACATAAAAGTTTTGGAAATGTATTACCTTACACTTGTGTTAATCTGGAAATGAAAGAAAAAAAAAATCTATAGGAGTGCAGGAGACATAAGCATGACACAATGTTGTCATTCAGATATCCATTAAATGTCCATTGTGTAGTAAAAGCTTTGGAAGGGCCCAGATCCTTGTTATTAAACCTAGTTCATTTGTGTACCTGGTTTTATTTTTTTAAATAAATACATCGGTAACCTTAGTGCCTGGAACAAGCAGACTGTGTGCAATTTTCTTTATTTAACAACATGATAGGATGCCTACATTAAAACAGGAGACTGCACCACGCACATGGGTTTATATCTGCTAGATAAATGCAGACGGAGCGTTGTGCCCCCTTAAATTCCTCAGCTTGGATGACTGTACTGTACTGTAGAAACATTATCTATACTGCTTGTTCATTTAAGGTCATAGGAGGTCTGGATAATATCCCAGGGACCTTGGGGCATGAGGCAGTGTATACCCCAGGGTAGAGCCCCAATCCATCGCATGGCACACAATTTGGGCAATTTGGGATTAGCCTCATCTGCATGTCTTTGGACGGTTGGAGGAAACCGGAGTACACGGAGGAAACCCACCAAGCACGGGCAGGACATGCGAATTCCATGCACACCGACCCGAGGTGGGAATCGAACCCTACACTACGCTGCTACACTGTTATAAATTCTATTTTTTACAGTAGATGTTTTATTTAGTTTTATCAATACAATTTTAGGGCTCTATTATATTAGGCAGAACAGTGCACACAGATACCCCTCTCTGTTTAAGCTGATACAGTACACCAGTGCGATTATGTTAACAGTAGTATTAAGTTAAGCCTTTATTTGTCACATATACATTACTTATGTAGTAATTACATAGTATTAAGTTAAATTAAGTTAAGCCTTTATTTGTCACATAAATATTACCGCACAATGAAATTCCTACATATCCCAGCGTAACTGACGTCAGAGCACAGGGTTAGCCAGGATACAGCGACCCCTGGAGCAGAAAGGGTTAAGGGCCTTGCTCAAGGGCTCAACAGCAGCAACCTGGTGGAGCTGGGGCTCGAACTGCCGACCTTCTGATCAGCAACTTAAAGCCTTAACCCTTTGAGTCACCACTGCCCCTAAGGTATGTGAGGTACGAATATCCAGTGTCAGCTCATGATGTAAAACCAATAAGATTTTAATAAATGTGTAACTTTCTAAAAGAGTCTAGAATCTGCAGAAACTTTTAGGCTTTGTCTCATACATACGTACTCCTCTGTAGATTTAATCCTCATTGCAAAACAATTAGTATAAACAATTTAAATTTTATATATTACAACGCAATGGAAGTGTGCCGCTCTAAAGACCTGAATGCATCATGCCTCTGAATGCAGGTGTGTGTGAAAACACAAACAAAAGCAAAAACCTCTATGATTCTCCAGCTACCATATCATGCAGTCAGCTCACGGTTTCAGCATGTCGAGAAAGAATAAAGACACTAGTCAGGCTTGAGGAATATCTTTTATGTATGATGTGACAACAAAACTGCACAGCTCACAGCCACGTACCATGCTCCCTTAGACACTTTGTTTCAAAAAGACAATCACCATGAAAGGGTTTATTTATATACTTACTCGTGCGTGCATGAATGCACTGGACCCGCCATGCTTTATTTGGTTGTTGTAGCTACTACAATTTAGACTGGTCAATTAGGTTTCCAGGCAAACAAAACGCTAAGAATCGCACCTTCGACAGCTAGGCATTTGGAAGACACTCTTATCCAGAGCAACTTACATATTAATCTCATTATATAACTGAGCAGTTGAGGGTTGCTCAAAGCCCAACAGTGGCAACTTGGTACAGTAGTTGTGGGGTTTGAACCTGGGACCTTCCAAACTGTAGTCCAATGCCTTAACCACTAAACTACCCCTGATCCTACTGCTTAACTGGCATCTTTTACTTGCCTGGTGGGCTAGCTAATGGATTTATGACTTGTCTACTCTGGGACATGAAAAAGCACACCACACCTATACCATACCTATATTAACTACAGATTAGCAAACTGTGAGTTAAACGATTTGCAATAACCATCTATGCACCTATTAAGAATATACTTATGTTTGCAAGAACTCTATCTAATCTTCATTTTCTATACAGCTTTTCGCAGTTCGATTATGCGGATAAAATTAAACGGGGACGAATGTTTTATTGTGACAGGCTGCATAGCGCCTAAAGATACAATTAAAAAAAAATTTGGTTTATGTATCAACCTCAGCAGCAACCTCACTTCCGCTCTTATCTGTTCCAACCACTATCACCAGTATACTAATCACTGGGCTGACCATCTGTTATCAACTGCATCAGTTTCTCCCTGGTTCATTACTGTATGTTGGATGGTTTTAATATTTGAATGATTCATAGGTCACGGTGTGGCTTAACAATCAAACAAACAACATTCTTCTGAAATTGGTCAGGTACATGGATTAGACCGAAAAAATGAGAGCCGAAAAAGTCCTTTAGGAAGCCTGGAGAAGTATTCCACAAGACTGAATACGGGTCATTTGGTCAACATGGAAGCCAAATATGAAGAGAGTACCATACAGTATATAAGAGTGTATATATACACTAAAAGATTCACTGTTCTACTTTTAGTTGCTAAATCCAGACTAAATAACCCATGCGCCCCTTCTTGTACTGTACACTCTTAGGAAATAGTATTTGCTTGTGGGGAAACCCTGAACTGATCTATGTGCAAGCCTAGAACAGAGAGATTTCTGTTCGCAAAACTCCTTTAGGGCAGCATGGTTGTGCAGCGAGTAGCGCCGCTGCCTCATAGCTCCAGCATTCAATCCTGAATGTGTGTGTGTGTGTGTGTGTGTGTTCACGGGTGCGTTTGTGTGTTAGTCTGGCTCACACATCCACTTTGACCCTGATCAGGAAAAAGCAGTTTCTGAAAGAAACAAAGCTAAAACTTTTACTCATCCAAAAACCCTTGAGCCAAAAAAAAAAAAAAGTCCTGGGTAATAACATGGGACTTAAAGAATTGAATTTAATAGGCATTGTGTTGAATTTAGATGGATCTCCAGTGTGTGTGAGAGAAACGTGAGAAAAAAAGGAAAGAAAGAAAAAAACATTTCCTGATTTTTTTTTTTTTTCCATTTTGGAAATTTTGGACGAAGATTAAAACAAGCCATCTGGATTTTTCTCCTTCTGTGACCTCATATACTGTCGCAAACCCCCTTTCCCCCAGTTTGTTGCTCATCTCTGCAGTTCTTTGGCCAGGTGATGCTCAGCAGGAGCTCATTTACATAAACACTGAAACAGCTTGCTTGGAAAAGGAGTGAACCAGAGTAGATTATTTGTATTATTTGAGGTGTGATTCTGCTGGAGCCTCATCAGACACACTTTGGGGACACTAGCTTGGTAAAGGAATATGGATAAGGTAAAATATGAAACCTTTAAAACCAATGTTTAAGCACGGGCATGTGACTTTATAGTTGATGTCTCTTTAAAAAGGAAGGTGTAAATAAATTAAATACTTTATATTTTAAAAAGAAATGTGGGAGCAAAGGTGGAATTTCATCCTCGATGGGCAAAGAAATATAGAAAAAAATGTTTTCGATAATGCTTATTTACAGTGTTGGGTGTAACAGGTTACAAAGTAACGAGTAATCTAACGTGTTAGGTACTCAGTATTTAGTTATTTTTTTCAAAAATGTAATCTGTTATTTAGACAATTTATGTAATCCGTAAGCCAGACAGCAGTGATACCCAATCCGTTGTGAAAGCCAGTGTGTGTGTGAAAGTTATCCTACAAGCCCCGCCTCTAATACCCCTCTCCCTTCTGTTATTCCTGCTGTTATACCCCTATCTCACCTATGCGGTTTGACTCTGCGAGGACCGACGCGCAGAAAGATGGAAACCTAATCACAGCGCCAAAACTGGCGGTGAATCATGATGAACTGTACTTACGGCCACCGCGTGAAACCACGTAGGTGAGATAGGGGTGTTAGTAGTTAACAGATTATGGGCCAAACTTGGCTGAGTGATGATGGTAGAATAATTATAAAGGTCTTGACTAAAACAACATGCATGAGGAATCACAAAGGAGTTTTCATTTTCTACAATGGAAAAGTACTTTAACTAGTTACTTCTATCAGAAAGTAACGCTATGATATAACTGATTACTTTATAAAGACAGTAATTTTGTAATATAATTAGTTACTTTAAAAAAAGTAACGTCCCCCAACACTGCTTATTTATTGATAACATATTGTCCTATATCTGTGATGGAAGAGCAGCCCAGTAGGCATCTTTGCAGCCTCAGAGTTCCAGTTCAGTTCTTAGCCCTGGTTCCTGTCTTTGTTGCTGCATCAAATGTTCATGAAAAAATGATGCCTCGGCATCCTCACAATTTTCTTTAGGCTTTACCGATTTCATGTGACTCGGATGCATAACGTGACTAATGTTATTATTCATTCTGCCGATGAGAGTATACGATTACAGGTAAATAAATAATGTAATCCTTATATTAAATGCTACATTTAAAGGAACCTGACAGTTCTAAAAGCAGTCTGAGTAACATTATACTTCTGAAGATCGTCCGACGCTTGAGAAATGCGAAACTTTGAAGTAGCTGAAAAGTGGTAATGAGCTGCACTGCGAGGAACTGAATGAAGAATGGCTGACCGTTCTCTGCCTTCACAGCTTGCCTTCATTTAACATCTACAGAACATTCTTATGGCTTTGAGCCACACACACACACACACACACACACACAGAGCTGCATTATAATGGTATTAGAGCTCTCTTATCTGTGGAGTGCCAGCACTACCTAAGACCCGTATCTGTTCCTGTCCTGCTCCACCGCTCTACACTTTCCCCAGAGCCTCACGTTGAGCCCCATACGTTTAAAACAACAACAGCACTGTTTCCTGCTGGCTCTGGGTCTCTGTGCCCTGACTGAGGCTCTTTCTCTGGGCTTGGCTGGAGAACGCAGCGAGGCATGACGCTGACACAGTGCAAGGCAAACGCTGGAACTGGCGACAAGAGCAGGACCACAGACCCCTAGCTGTATAACACTCAACGACTGCATTGTTCCATCACTCAAGTGCTGGCACGACTGCGTAATAAGATAACATACCGTTTTGAAGCATATTCTACATGGCAGGGGAAAAAATAAAACTAAAAGCAAACAGACATTTTTTTTTTTTTTAAGTTGGAACAAGCATTAAATATTTAAATGTAATGGAAGCAAAGCAAACAGAATATTTTTATCCAGACTCCGCTGAAGCAATCCCTTATCCTTGGTCAACTTTTAATTATTTACTTAAAACTAATTCATCAATTGATTTATTCAATTAATTAATCACTATACAGGCTCAGGGCACCGTGGTGGTTTAGTGGTTAGAACTGGCGCCTCGCACCTCCAGGCTCTGGGATAGATTCCCGCCTTGGGTATGTGTTCTCTCTGTGCTTGGTGGGTTTCATCTGGGTACTCCAGTTTCCTCCCACAGTCCAAAGGCATGTAGTTTAGTAGGCTTATTGGTGTTCCCAAATTGACTGTAGTGTGTGAGTGAGGGTGTGTGCACCGCGATGGATTGGCACCCTATCCAGGGTGTACCCTGCCTCATGCCATATGTCTCCTGGGAAAGGCTCCAGGCCCCCCGCGACCCAGATAAAGTGGAATGAGTGAGTAAGGAGAATCCAGTAAGTACTTATGAAGAATTGCCCGGAATATGTCAGGAATTATTAGGACAAAATTTAGGCAGAAAAAAATGAATCATATTGTAAAAATATAAAGTAATTGATTAATGTAAACTGGCAGCACTTAATCTTTCAATAAAGCTTTGTCGCATCGATTCAACAAAGTGCTGGAAACATTTCTTACAGATTTTGGTCAGCATCACGAATCTCCAGTGGCACGACATAGCAAAAGTTGTTCTATTAGATTGAGATCTGCTGACTGTGAAGCCCATTTGAGTACTGAGTCAACTAAGCAGTGACATGACATGTCGCTTTGGTTAAAAAGGGACGAACACAGTCAGCAGCAATGCTAATAAATAGGCAGTGACATTTAAACAATGCCCAGTTGGTTATAAGCGGGCAGTTGGTTATCATCTACCACACCATTACAGCACCAGCGGCAGCCTGAAGGCAGGATGGATCCAGGGTTTCATTTTGTTTATGCCAAATTCTGACCTTACCCTCCAAATGCCACAGCAGAAGTAGAGACTCATCAGACCAGAAAATGTTTTTCCATTCTTCCATTGTATTATTTTGGTTAATCGTAGCCTCAGTTTCCTGTTCTTAGGTGATAGGAACGGCACCAGGTGTGGTCTTCTGCTGCTGTGGTCCATTTGCTTCAAGGTTCAAAGTGTTGTGCAGTCAGAGATGCTCATAGACATCTCACAATATCTTAACAATGAAACAGCTTCTTTCATTCAATTTGCCATTGGAAAAAAAATAAAGAAATAAAAAGATAACACCGTAGCCATAATATCGCAGAAAAATGACATCATTCTTCACAGCAGATAATCATTCTTTATTTTAGGTCACAGGGAACCTTGAGCTTATTTCTGGGCACAAGACAGGGGACATCCAGGATGAGTGCCAACCCACTTCAGGGCACAGGCACACACATCCTCACATACTTCACATCACAATTTGGAAAATCAGCCTACACTGCATGTCTTTGGGCTGTGTGAGGAAACCAGGGCAACCAGAGGAAACCCACCAAGCACTGGGAGAACATTCCAACTCCGCACATACACAGAGACTGGAGGTGAGATTCAACCCGCCAACCCAGGAGGTCAGTGTGCTGCTTAAAACAATACATTTGATCCTTTCAAACTGTATGACTGCATATCTCGATGACATTTACAGGATAAGCATTAAAGGTGGAATAAGGACTCTTGAGTAGCAGTGCTGTGTGAACATAACGAAGGGCACGGTTCAGCTGCCCTCCTTCAGCAGGAAGGGGGCACATGGAAATCTTTACAAAGTGCATAATGACAACTGCCAGCAAGGATGATAAAGACACCCCAAGGCCACATCACTATGACGATGTGACGTAACTGTAGTGCAGAAACAAGGAGGTGGCTCCATAGCTCTGATATTATTGGCAGAGTTGCAGGGCCTTTGTGGTAGATGCTATGTAAAAAATAAAACAGCATTTTTTTTCCCCCTAACAGAAGGATTTGATTTTCTACTAAGGAAGATTCAACCTGAATACTACCAGTAACTTTTTAGTATATTGAAAACATGTGCTATTAACAAGAATAAGCTTTTGTTACAACAGAGCCCCAGGGATTTCCGGGAGTCAGGATGGAATCACACAATTGGGGCATAAAAATGGGTTTTAAACACAAAAAAAACACCAATGAGAGTGGAAATGTTTAGTGGATAAAAAATTACAGGACATGTTTTGGGCGATTAGTTAGTTTTCACACCCGGGTGCGTTCACATTTGTTGTTGTTTTAGGACATGCCATTATTTTTAACATTTCCAGAAATCCAGTTAGGCTTGAATTCCAGCAAAAGCGCAACAATAGCTAGAATGGGTGCAATGTTTAAGTGATTAGCATGCAAAAACCACCAAATCCTTTTTCAATAGCGTAAGTTAGCTAACCGCTCAAAACTCGTACTATAACCTCATGAACACTTATTCTGTACAGAGTCACAGGAAGCCAGCCGCTTATTCCAAGTCAGTCGGAGCACGAGGCGGGGTACATCTTGGATCGGATGCCAGAGGGCACAAGTGTGCGCCCACTCACTTACACGCTAATGGCAATTTGGAATTGCTAATCAGCCTAATCTGGCTGTGGGAGGAAACCAGTGAACCCACCATGCACTAGGAGAACATGCAAACTCCTTGACTCGAACACTTACTGAAACCAAGTAAAGTGAGACACTTACCAAGGACAATCACCACCGTCTTCAGCAAGCTCATCATGGTGTCCCTGTTGCGCCGCTGACCTGAGCTGTGGCGCGACATTCTCATGGTGCGCTGGCGGACGTACATGAATATGTGGGCATAAAGCACCACCATGACCACAAAGGTCACCAGGTTGAAGACGGCCCAGAACACGAGGTACGAGTTGCTGTAGAGTGGCGCCATGTTGGAGCAGGTTTTGATGGCACAGATACAGTTCCAGCCCACGCTAGGTATGGCACCCATGACAATCGACATAGTCCAGATGATCACGATGACCACAACCACCCGTCTGTTACTCATGCGGGTGTGGAGCTGCATGCGGAAGACTGTGATGTGGCGCTCGATGGCAATGGCCAGCAAGTTGGCCACGGAGGCCGTCAGGCTCGTGTCGATGAGGCCCTGCCGTAGCAACCACGTGCTAACAGTTAGCCGGCGTGTGTTGGGCCCCGTGTTAAACATCAAATAGAAATAAGCCAGTCCGGCGAAAAAATCCGCTGCTGCTAGGTTAGCCATGAGATAATAGATGGGGAAATGAAATCTGCGGTTGATGTAGATGGCCACCATCACCAGCAAGTTAGCAAGCATGATAAAGATACATACTGTAAGCCCGAGTCCCATCACCAGTTTGCTGACAGTATTCCACTCTGTGGCCAGGTACTTCCCGCTTTGGTTGTAAAAGAAGGCGATGCTTTCGTTATAGTAACACTGTCCATCCATCTTGAAGGTTATACGTCTGAAAAAGAAAAAGAAAATCGGATTTAGAATCAGACTATTTATTTTTTTACGCAGTTTGCATTTTATTGACCTTAAAGTGCAACTAAAATGGTTTATAGGCCAAAGTTTGATTTCAGATTTTGGAGACACACAGCTAATGTGAAGCGCTACCCACATTTGGTTGATGGAATTGAGTTCCAGAATGAGAATAGCAAAATGGAATATCGACAAATCACACTGGTCATTAAAAAAACCCTGGATCACAGAGAGAGAGCTCTAAAACAGACATTTTGATTTCATGGCGACTTTAACACCATATGAGACGTTTTCTAAACTGGTGCTTTTAGATTGTGCTTCAGTATAAGCTTTGTAAATAATTGAAGCTTACATTGTAAAATCCAAAAAAGCATTCTGAAAAACACAGCACTACCGTTGGCCCCATTAACAAAGCTTGCATTATTCAGCCTCTACAGTGACTGCAAACAAACACTGTTGAACCCTGGGTTGTGAAATGAACTCAGATGGATATTAAACAGACACAAACATTTTGGCATCTGGTCAAAGCTTCATAGCGGTCCGCTCCGTAATGAGCATGCTGAAAGACGCGGCTAAACCAAACGCATGTCAAGTTATCGCTTTCGAAAATGCATGAGAGTTTTCGCACTAGCTTTGTTACACCACATGCACTTTGTTTTAAAAATGATTCGCTTTTAGTTTTATGCGTTTTTAGTCTGTTTTTAAAGTGTTAATCAGTTCATGAGCTTGAACTCATCTGAATAAGCCGATTCTCTTTTTCAAAACACCCAAACAAACAGGAAACGTGCTTTATACTGTATGTGTCTTTAAACCACCATGTGGTAGGGTTACTTCTGTCAAGATCTTTCAAGATAACATTTATTCCTTGACGTAGCAATCAACAATCAAGAATTAACTATTAAGTCAATAGAGGTTGATTTGCACCATACTACCAAAGGTATGCGGACTACTGATCATTATATGTCGATGCTCCACCTTTCTGGGAAGGCTTTTCACTAGATTTTTGAGCCATGTGCTCATTCAGGCACAAGAGCATTAGTCAGGTCAGACACTGATGTTGGGCAAGGAGGCCCGGTAAGCATTCCCAAAGGTGGTAAGTTAGGTTGAAGTGAGGGTTCTTGTATTTTTTCAAACCATACTTGGCAACTGTGTCTTCATGGAGCTTGCTTTATACTTAGCTGTGCTGGAACAGGTTTGAGCCTATAAGTTACAGCGAAGGGAAATTATAAGACTGTAGGACACAAAGACATTCGGTAAAAAAAAAAAAAAGTATCCTTGTAACCATATATGGGTGAGATGGTCAGATGACGACATAGCGCATCAACCAAAGCATTGTCAATCGTATATACTGTAAATATGCATGATCATCTAGATAGAACTGAAATGTCAAGTGGAAGTGAATCAACTTTTTTTCTCTTTTTCCACTGCTTTTATGTATCGCCTTGGCAGAACAGATGCTTGTATTGTATGCATGTTTTATCATACAGCCTCAGGCTTGTGATTTCATTGAGCTCTCAAGTGTATGAACTTCCTTTTCCTCTAACCACCTCGCACCCCCGCATCACACTGCGAGACCACCCAGCACTGCGGAAAACCACAGCTTTCGCTTTATCGGTGCACTCATGCCTTATAGACAAATAGACACTGAAGGAAATTCCAACCAGTCCTGCACAAGAGCATGAACCAGATTGGTTTTAATCACTGCTGTAATTCATCCTAAGATTAATTCATGACCTAAAATTGATAAATTATATAGCATGTACTTTAATAAAAGGTTTACATCCTTATAAGTGTTAACAGTATAAATAGGAAAATGGAACAGCGAGGGCGCTCAGATATTTTTATAAAGAATAAAATGCTTTTTATATTTACTTTAACATATGTTTTTAAAGCGGGCGGCATGGTGGCTTAGTGGGTAGCATTGTCACCTTGCACCTCCAGGGTCCAAGTTCGATTCCCGCCTCTATGTGCATGGAGTTTGCATCTTCTCCCCATGCTTGCTATTTTCCTCCGGGTCCTCTGGTTTCCTCCCACAGTCCAAAAACACTGCGGATTAGGCTTTCCTAATTGGCGTTCCCAAATTGGGTGTGCCCTGCAACGGATTGGCACCCTGTCCAGGGTGTACATGCCATCCAGGCCCCCCACGACCATGTATACAGGATAAAGTGGTATGACGATGAGTGAGAGATGCTTAAGCTGGCTAAAGATAAAGCCATATTGGTTGGCTGATCTAATCATATCCAGCCCGGTCAGTGATAAGCACGATCTTGCAATGCAAAAAGTACAAATTTGGAATAACATTATTGTTATTGATGCTTTGTTGAAATGCACATGAAGCATTTGCATTGAAAGACATTACTGGAAATGCATGGATATGCTTCAAGTGATTGTGAAACATACAAGACTATATCCATGGGGTGGATAAAGAATGTACGAGTGCTACTTGTGTAATGTGAATGGCCTGCAGAAGGAAATTCTTGTTAATAATTATTACAATACTTTGCAAATGAGCCCCTTGGCCAACTCCTAAATGGGTTATTAAATGGAATGATGATCCAGAACAATCTCATATGCAATAAATAAGTGTTCTTTTGTGTTTGGATGAATCATGGCACTGACGTGGTCCAACAAATGGAAATAATTTAGTGAAAATCAGGCGGACAATGTCACATCAATGGTTTAATATCCTTCAAGGCTTACTGTAATCGCAATATATCAGTATGAACACATTATGATATGGTTTTCATATCACGAAGCCATTATCTACTTCCTCGCATCTGTGCATGTTGTTAAAAATAATAAACCCTTATACCCATGCACATTAGTAGAAGTGAATTTGCTTAAATAGCTATGTTTACTCCAGGGGCAGAATTGTAAGTATGCCCTGAAACCGAACACAAAGCACAGGAAGTCAGTTTGGCCAGTCAGGGTTGGCAAGCAACATCGGGCGCGGGCATCTTCCCTAAGAGTACACATTCTCCATCAGGTTGTGAGAAAAGGCTCAAAGCTCGGACCGATTCATGAGAACACAATGAGGCCATTGTTCAGGAAAACAGCCAGTAAAAAGTAACAGAAATGCATTTCACAATGAATAAATTGTTCGCTTTTTTGTGTACGGCCCTGATGAGGCAGCGCACGTTAGGGAGTTTCAAATAAAAATATGTGTTTGATT
The DNA here is from genome assembly GCF_024256425.1 of Clarias gariepinus. Classification (NCBI taxonomy): domain Eukaryota; kingdom Metazoa; phylum Chordata; class Actinopteri; order Siluriformes; family Clariidae; genus Clarias; species Clarias gariepinus. The sequence continues at coordinate 22,140,642 of NC_071116.1, read as the reverse complement.
ATCAGGCTAATTAAGTACGTCATCCAAAAGCAGTTTGAAATCTGGACGCAGTTTGGCGTTGCCGTTGGTTGGAGAGAACAGAGCTTTATGAATGCAGGCGAACTGATATTATACATTTAGTTAAACAAGGACTGGATTATTCCAAACACTTGTTCAAGAATAGGTAGGTTTTATTATATAGGTGTACTTCAAACAGAAACGAAGATACCCCTGTAATTTCTTATATAACAATATGCAAAGTATTCAAAATGAGGCTAAACAACCAGCAACAAAACAAAGTTATTTTACATATGTAGAACAACTCTTTGATAATTTTGGTCTGTTCTTCTTCTGTAAATCCAGCTCATTGAAATGAAGTAAATGCAAAAAGCATAATTAATACAACCTCTTTCAGAGTACTCTTTTCCGTTCATTTTATAGCATGTGAGTGTTGCGGCTTTTAATCTGAATGAGCAACCTGTTCACTTCTCTGTGAAGTCCTGACTGCAATCTTTTCCAGATTTTCTCCTTAATTTAGTCACCCGCACTCCCACATCAAGGCTAAAACCACCAAGCAGTGAGGTCGAAAGCTAGCATGTGTTTCCTCCGAGCCACGTGAAGCCACCAAACGCATTTTTTCGGACTGCAAGCTCACACACTGTTGGGGACGCCATAACAATTAGCACGCAACACACCGCTATCTGCTCCTTCCACTTGCTTAAGCTCACAGACGCCATGGTTGGCTGTCGAGCATGATTGATGTAAAAGCGCTAAGTGCCTCCCATCAGCTCTTTCTAGGCCCCCGGCTGTGGGAGGCTACAGCATCACCTCCGCATTCGAACTCGCGAATAGTTGAAAGGGTGAGCGGTTTACGGCTGATCTTATTGGGTCAGACCTAGTAACATTTATATACCAGTTAGTGGTGTGTTAATGTTATAGGACTGACCTAGTAACGTTTATACACCAGTAAACTGGTGACAGCATCCAAGGCTCACTCATTCCTAGGAGGGCCAATTGTCCGAGTGCACCTCAGGGAACCCACAACCAAAGTGGTTAATGTTTTTAATATTATGGCTGATTAGTTTATATAAGCTTTAACCAGCCACGTGTGTCAACACAGCCAGTCTTATTAACGGATAGACGCACACAAGATTGTGAAGTATTGAATGTACTAACATCATTTTGTCATTTTGACAGATTTGGCCAGTTTTTACCAAACTGGACTATTATTTTTATCAGCTTGGCTGACAAAATGTGTCTTGGCTGGAATACAATTATGGCTAACTTTATTCATTTGTTTTTCATTTATTTATTTAATAATAAAACATAACAACTCTCAAAGTTTTACTGGAGTATGGCAAATATTGTGCATGCACCATGGGTCCTGGTTTGTCTGAATGACATTTATGTAAAAATAACCCACATCCCAATGACAGAAAAGTTTGAAAAGAGCTTAGGTTATGCTTAGGTTAACAACCTTCTTATGAACCCAGTAAAAAGAATTTTTTTGTTACTTCTGTTATTTCACACTATAGCCACGTTTTTTTACAGTGCAGTGGAAGTTGTCTGTGAATGGTATAGTTGGTGGTCGAAGTAGTCATTTCCTCAAAAGGTTCTGCTTTTCTTTGTTAAAGTACACATGGTAACGCTGAGGACATCGGAATCAACCTTTTTGGAGAAGGGTTAGAAATGCTTACATCTGGAGCATGGCAGCCCAGTGGCTTAGTAGTTAGCTCCGTCGCCTTGCACCTCCAGGGTACAGGCTTTATTCCTGCATCGGGGTCTGTGTGCATGGAGTTTGCATGTTCTCCTTGTGCTTGGTGGGTTTCTTCCAGGTACTCCGGTTTCCTCCCACAGTTCCAAAACATGCAGATTAGGCTAATTGGCAGTCCCAAATTGCCAGTAGTGTGTAAATGCCCATGTAAATGTTGGCCAGAGGTCCTACCACGATGGGAAGAAATACAACGCTCATCATCGGCTTCCCTAGTCCCTAATTTGACTACAGAGGTTCCTAGTTGGATGGATGGATGGACATCTGGATTATAAAAGAGTCACATAAGTATTTTTTTATATAGGAATGTAGAAGTAAAGGCTAAATGACTAATAGCATATCACAATGAATAATGATGACATAACATGATATTTTAGATTTCCTTAAAGCAGTGCCAATCAAACAGTAAGAAAAAAAGATGTACTTAATTGTACATGTTAAAAAAAAAAAAAAAAACATTTGGTACAAAACTCGACTTGAATGTGATCCATTGCTCAATTTCACTTAAACTTGTAAATTCAGAATTTCCAACCACTGACTATGAAAAACTAACAAAACCGTCAGTCTACTCAGAATTACAACTTCTATGACGTTTTCTCAATACAGTGGTCAGGAAGTGACATCAACATGTTGAGAGTCAACAGTAAATGAGCATCAACAGTTAACCAGAACTTCTTAGCTGTAAGTAAGTTATGCTATACATCTGTACATAAGTATTGCTTTAGACCTGTGAATGTACAGAATTAATAGTGTTTTATGTCTATTACACCAACGTATATATATATATATATATATATATATATATATATATATATATATATATATATAGTGGCGCCTGTCAATAAGGGGCGCTGGGGTCAATATTGCCTTAGCAATATTGTTTTAAAATATTTGGCCTCATGTCATTGGACCATTCTCAACTTGTCTTATTAACGGTCAGCAGATTGTTAGTTTATGTATTGAATAGCCAGCTAAATATTAGAGGAAATTCAGTAATTTCTTTGCTAAAATACTGCAAGGCGATCGGACGAAGAGAAAAAAAAAGTTAATAAGCTTGGACCGGATCTTCTAATTAAGCCGTAGTCAAGTGATCACGGCCGAGCTTTTCCAGCACTTCTTATGGCTATTTACAGGCGATTATTAAAAGTTTTATTTCACTTTTGTTTGTTTTTTTTGCACCAGCCGCCACTGTATGTATATATGTACATATACACCAGATTATAAATGACTGTTAATAAAAGTAACAGATAAACCCTGAAGTCTGTAGGGTTATACACACTACCCTTAGATTCTAAGGGTACTAATGCACTAATTCCTCAATTCTTGCTGCTTTTTTAAGAAACGTTTATGTTTCCCCACTACCTCAACACCATATTTTATGTTCTGTTATGTCTTGGTTGCGCACTGTCACTTTGTTGTTGCTCTTGTTTGCACATTTGCACGTGCACGTGTATGTTGTCTATAAAAATGTTATACTTAGCGAGTTAGTTTTTGTTCATTTATGTTGTAAATTTATGTTGCATGTAGCACCTTGGTCCTGGAGGAACGTTGTTTCGTTTCACTGTGTACTAACTGTATATGATTGTCATTACAACAAAGCCTACTTGAACTTGAACTTGAATTCAGACAAATGCTGCAAAACTGATAGGACGCCACTTCATATTGCAGATGGATAATGGCCCAGAGCGTATTTTTGCTAACTGAAGACAAGAATGAAGGCCTTAAGACCCCACAAACTAGCGGCAGCTGAAGGCAGCTGTGTTAAAGCACCTCGAGGGAGGAAACTCAGCATTTGATTATGTCAAAGGGGTCAAGAATGAAATGTATGAAAAATGTGTATGAAAACGTCTGTAATTCCCAAATGGTTAATGGCACACTTTTTCCACCCATTAAAGTTTGCTCACAATTTCAGTGTGGTGGTATACACAGGCCAAATGCCAAATATTTTCCCCCTAATTGTAATCTCATTTCTGCCAACTTTTACTACACTACATTTCTCCAGAGCAGCTTCATTACTCGTTACTATAAAATAAAATCAGAAGAAGTTTGTTAGACTGCCAAAAAGCAGATTTGACCATAATAAAAATTGTAACTACTGTACTCGCTTCTTTTTTTCACTTCTCATTACAGTTAGCTGGCTAGCTTGTTGCTAATAACAGGCAAATATTTGGGCATCTGTATATTTCCCCAACCTTTTTAGCTCAAGGTCAAAAAGAACTAATCACTGAGAGCTGAATGCAACATAACGCCAGAGCTGCCAACTTTTTAAAAAAAGCTTGAAGTGAAATTCTGAAAATACAGGCATTGGTTCTGCACGTACAGTACAGTACATACACATGACGCCTCCGTTGCACACGCCCTGCCATTATGTCTAACACTAACCGCACAGCGGACCCTCAGGTTCGGTATATTTTAGCGCTGCAGTGTTACAGCGAAATAACAGATGCAGGTGACTGTATTTATTTCAGCTGGTACAACTGACATTTGAAATATTCACCCAAACAAAAAAATCGGGCCAAATCATCTACATGCTCTCACTGTGCCACTATTTATATTTATAAGAACACGCAGGAGTGGACACACCTGATTAAGAGAGAACAGAACAAGTGCAGCAGGCATGCAAGAGCCGTGGAACAAAAAGAACGCATGAGCATGCAGCGAGGAATGTTGATCCATGCAGGAACGAGCGAAAAAGAGGAAAATCAAGAAATTATTAGAAAGTTATTAGAGTAGTCCACTAAAGTGAATCAGCTGACTGGTTCGGATAGAGAGAGGGAGAGATTCAAAGATCCAAAGGATGCTTTATTGGCATTAGAAATATGTCACAAAATAAATAAATTAAATATAATTAGTTATAATTTACTGTGCAGTAAGTGGCATTAGTGATGACTACTAAAAAAAGAAGGAAACCACTAAGTAAAGGTAATAATAATAATTATTATTATTATTATTATTATTTTGAATAAAGGAAGTACAACCAAAGAAGGGTTATTATCGGAAAAGGAACCAATGTAGACTTTTAAATAAAAGCCTTTTATAACTGATTCGTCAGAAAGACGCCGGAGCTCAGTGATGAAAATGAAAGCATGAGAAATTGGGAGTGAGGCGTGAGAGCGTGTGAAGATGAGTGATTGTGGGTGTCTCGTTCAATGATAATGCTCAAGGCAGTGCTATAAAAGTATTTATAATATTTATAATCCTAGAATGATTTATTGTATCATCATCAGTTATAATAATAGTAATACTATATTGCCACCTCTGCCCAGAATTACGTTGAAGAACATCTTGGAATAGGTGTAAAAGTTCAGATTACAGATGTAATCTCCCTTTTTTTCTCCAGCTACCAGAATTCCAAACTGTACCTTATCAAGCTGTTCCACTCGCCTGACTAACAACTGATTCTGCACTGATAACTCCACAATACTGAGTTCCTGAGAATTCTGCGCTTCCAAGAAATGCATCATGTCGGTTCACTACCGGTTTATGCTTTTTATCTCTCTTTCTTAGGGAAACATTACGCTTATATAAGTAGTGGGAAAGTGTAGGATACAGTGTTTTGAGTCGGACCCGAAAGAAAACAAAGAATTTTAACCAAATTGGAATTTTCCAGCACAAAACTGTCAAACCCAAGACCTGCCCTATATCCGCACGTTTATTTCCAAATCAGTGAAGTGCTTTGCCTTTTTTTTTTTTTCTCGATTTCTTTTATTTTTGCTCAATCAGCGCTTGCTCAGTGAGAATGTCAGCCATTCACTTTCCACTGCTACATGATGACCTCTTACTCAGCAATATACAGCAACTGTGGGAGAAAAATCCAACACAGCAGTAACCCTCTGCTCTTGAGTAATACCATCGTATCATACTCATACAGTACACTCCTAGAGCATTTACGGTTTTTAAGCAGTTTGGGAATAAGATCAGCATCGTTCTTTAAAAATAACCTCGTCATACACAACATCACTTTGTGTATATTGAATCTAAAATTCAGTTGCTTCACAGTTCCATGGCACGCTGTTTTCTGTTTGTTTTATTAACTTTACATGAAAAAAAAATGGACTGGCAGTATGAGGAGTGGTTTAGAGCTGTTATAGTGACAAAAGGAACTAACACGTCTTACACGTGATCTATTACTTATAAAAAGAAAAAGTACAAAATGTTCACGCTGGCTAAGTGAAATGGTGCAGAATGAGTAAAACACTCTTAACTGTGAACGTGCTGTTAAGCTTAAGTAGTCACCTTCAGGATGGTGAAGGTTTCTCCGCTCCAACTCTCCGTCACTGATTCCTTTTTTCCTTGCAAAAGTACATTTAAGAAATTAAGTATTCACCACACTGAATGTGTTGAAGTTTTGATCAGAAACCAAAGTGATAGACAAAAAAACCCACACCCCATGTTTCCGGCACTAACTAAGAAACCGCGCTGCGATAACAAGAAGCATCTTTGGAAATGCTTTTGTCGTGACCTAAAAAATAAAAACAGAAACCACACACACATATGGATTGCAGACTCACATACTTCTAATGTCATGACACAGAACAAGCATTAGTGTAAGTAAGACCTAAATCACTTACTGAGACAAAGTACCCCTTTCCTAAAAACCATTTGAAATGTCTTTCGAAATTTTCGAGTGAAATGTACAGCAGGGTTGGTAATAATACAGTACATCCAGTAAAAGGTTTCATTTCGTGCCAGCTTAGGATTCCTTAGGATCTAGAATGGCGTGCCAGACAACTAAGATTGAAACAAGCTGCAAAAAAACAAAACTATTTACTACACACGCTTTAGAGATTCATCATCACATTCAAAACGCATGTCTGAGTTTAACCGGGCTGATAAAAATGAGATTTCATGTTATCAGCTTTAGCTAATAATCCTCATCATGCCCGCTTAACTAATCCTCATCATGCCCGCGAAATATAAGTGTGTGTGTGAGCTTTTTATCATGTGGCTTTTCTTCTTTACCAGATGGACAGGTACATGCAACCAGTATTATCTTTTTTTATTTAAATAAACAACTGTTAGCTTTAGAAGTGATCAGGGTAGCAGTCATGGCTTGAACAAGAGACAATAAGTGATATATACACAATACGTATAAATTATGCAACATTTTGTCCCGACCGAGTGGTCTGATAGGACGAGAAGCATTCCATGAGTGCTGATATAGAGCATAACAGCATATTCTTCTTAATTATTCCTTCAGGGTTGTTCCGTATTGCCTTTTGTTCATGGCTAATGCAAGCTGCAAAGCTAACTAGCTTCTAACACGAGGCTGAAAGCCCAAATCTCACTCTACCCCCTAATCAAAGGAACTACTTGGTGTGTGGACCAAATGATTACACACGCTACATACTGTAGCATCAATTCAAGCACCTGCACAGAACCCTGACCTGAGCTCCACTGAAGACTTTTGTGATTAACTGGAGCACAGCTGGCTCTTGGCCAGTCCTCGATACCTGACCTCGGGAATGCTGGGAATTTCTCGCAGACGCACTCCAAAAATCTAGTGGAAAGCTTTCCCAGAAGAGTGGATGTTATTATAACAGCAAAGGAGGATTAAATCTGGAATAGGATGGCCAAGAAGAACATAGAGGTGTGAAGAGCGGCTATCTTGGTTGAAATCTTGTACACAGTTTCCGCACAACTGTGTAGTTTAACTGCATTTCGTTCTGGAACATTTTTAGTTTTTAGGAGCTAACACCAAAACACTCCATTATGTTTCCATTTTTCCATTATGTTGCCATAACAACCATTTTGTGTAGGTCATAGAGATCTATCTTCAGGGATGTATGCACTCAGTAAATGTAATATAATAATTACAAAAAACAGACGTGTAAACAAACAGACATATAGAATGCCTTATGTTATATGCACCTATCGCAGCAAAAGAGTTTTCGTCACAGGATGTGGCTTTTATTCTTAACCCCAGGCAATATATTACAGGAAGTCTAGATACAAGGTCACTCACTTTAACCAGCAGTATTACAGATAATATTGTTTGGACTTATCGGCCATTTATCACTACAAAGCTCCCATGCATTCCAGATCCAGTGCAGAAAAAAGAAAATATCCCAAATTTAACCATAAACATAACCATAAACTGGTTTATTTATACTCAGCTGCCGTGCACGGAGACCACACAACAACACGATAGAACAAGCCATTTACTGCAGCAGGTTGCAACAGCATGGCCTGGTCCATAGGGACTCATTCTTTTGAGGGAGCACCATTCCTTTAATTGAAGGGCACTAAACACATTTCAGAGTTTAATTTTTCCAGTCAGCACAGGACAGGAAGGGCAGAATAGCTGCACCCTACCTAACCTGGGAGGTGACAAAAAAATGTGTGTCTGTGTGTGTGTGTGCGTCTGTCTGTGTGTGTTTCTTTTCCTGCCTAGCTAATTCCAGACCACTTTCTCATCATATTAAGCCTTGGGCAATAAAAATGACACTGTTATTCAAGCACACAATAAATACAATAAGTGTTTTATTATTATTATTATTATTATTATTATTGTATTTTACACAATATGGTATGTGCGCCTGTAACTAAGCATTTTGTTGCTGATTAATGCAATGTATATGATGCAATGGCCAGGCCAATACCTTAAGCAATCTTTAGGTTGCTTACTTACAAGGGAGGCAATGTTTATAGGAGTCTCCATGCAATTCTGGTAAATTGCAAACACACACACTGAAATCACTATGTTCCTGGTAAGCAAAAAACCCTGAAATCACTATGTACCCATAAAGATCTATTCATTAGCCGTATCTAAATTAAAACATCAGTCCTTCACTTATGTCCCCACCTACTTGTAAAGCAAAGTAAAAGGGTTTGGGTTTTAGAGTCTCTAAGGAAACTAGGCTGCCATCCCCCCCCCCCCCCCCTTTTTTTTTTTTTTTTTTACATAATAAGAACCGTGATAAAACTGAGCTGGTGCCTCTGGGTTTAATTGGAAGTGCATCTGTGGTGCAATAGATCAAAAGACCATGAGATAGCATGCACTTCCTGTAAAGATGAAGGAGAGCTTGATGTAATTATAGTTAGTATTGTGACCAGATGATTAAAAAAAACATGAGCTGTTATTAAAAAAGAAATTATGGATAAATGTTCACAGAGAGACTAAAAATATATAGGGGCTTGGTCATGTGGGAGAACAGCGTAGCAGGTGCCACCCTTACATTCTCAGAAATAAAACACCAAATTGTTGCTGGGGTGGTGCTATCGGAGGATGATCTTATGTACTATTAGTTTTTAGACCTATATTTTACTTGGGAAGGTTCCTATGGTTAACCTTTTATTATCTTTTTGATTAATGCTTTGAAGCTACACCAGTGTTCCATAAGGTCTAATCATCTACCATGAATGCACATTATATTTCTATTTCCAGGGAATTCCAGGGAAGAGATAATGCAGCAAATACCAAAGATAACCTAGAAACCTAGACAGGAAAAGTACAACTTTTGTACAACTTTTCTCAACAAGAGAGAGAGAGAGAGAGAGAGAGAGAGAGAGAGAGAGAGATGTATACACACTTCAGAAAAAAAAAATAGTATGATGTATATTGTAAGGGCCATATTTCATTCTTGTGATTTGTTGTTATGTTTATCTTATTTCAGTTTAGTAGTTAAGCATTAAGCATTAAGTATCATAAATATAATTTGTATTGTGACATCACTTCATGGGTTGTTCTGTGACATCATCCCACAGTTATGCAGTTCCATGTCTATCACGCACGTTAGTTGTAGTTGTTGTTAAGACACGGAAGGATACAGAAAGGTTTGGAGCACACAAGCTTTTGACCGTGATAACGTGAGACAGTAAGCTAAAAGGAATACAGTAAAATAAGTTGTTGTAACTGTAATCTATTGAAGCTACAGAACACAGCAAGCGACTTGTCGTGACTACAGTGGATTTATGCAAGAAACTGTAACAACCGTTGTTTTTGATGTTGAAAATAAACAAGAGACAAAGAAATCAACGAAACGTCTGATGTCGTCAGTGACACTGTGTAACTAAAGACACGCGTCAGAACTTGTGAATAACATGCACCTACATTAAAGTCAAAAGCTTGGCTCCGCCGCAGAAATGAAGATAAGTGACTTAAGATTGTGAAGAGCGCGCGTGCGACTTCAAAAACGCGCATCAACCGAAACCGAAAGCGAGAAGAGGACTTGCCTGCCTTAAACTTCACCATGTCACACGGCGAGGACGACGCCGCTATCGCCGAATCTGAGCAGGTGATGGTGCTCGACGAACTGAAGAGCGCCAGAGAAGGCAAGTGGAGTCAGTTGACTGTATTATACAATGAACTAGAGGCGCTTATGGACAATGCTTGTAATTTGCATGACGTTAAGGCCAAGAGCCGCCAATATAAAGCGCTGCTAAAAGACTTTATTGAAAGTAATGTAACAGTGCGATCGTGCGTAAAGGATGAAGAGCGTGAAACCGATCAGCACCACTGGTATCACCCTAGATTAACGCGCTGCACGGAATTCATGATAAGAGTGGAGTCGTGGATCGCGGACACTAGTAACCGCTTTAAGCCGTCTCAAACAGTTGACGATGGAGTCTCGCCAAACGACAGTGTGTCAATGGCGGAGCGTAAGACGCCCGCCCCCCAAAGGCAAGGAAGCGTAACGTCATCGGCATCCAAGAGGTCCTTAACGTCAGCAGCATCCGAAGCTCGACTAAAAAAGGCAGAAGCCAACAGAGCAGCTTTGCTGGCTAAAGCAGCAACTTTGAGAGATCGGCAGGCGCTGGAGCTGGAGGAAGCACAACTAAAGGCTAAACAAGCACAATTAAAGGCACAAAAGGAAAGGCTGGAAATTGAAACGGCGCTTGCAATGGCCGATGCTGAACTAAATTCTTACCAGAACCGCAAAAAACAACATCCTGCCAGACGGAGCGTGGTCGTCGAAACGAGTGGTGCACGCCCCTCGGAACCAGAGCAAAACGACCACTGCAACCACAGTTCGGCAACGGAATACCTCGAGCTGCCATCACGCCTCCGAGCAACCCACTTAAGCATGCCAGTGAGTGCCAAACCCATAATGTCAAGCACCTTAATGGAACGGCCCACCCAAGGTAACGAACACTCACTTTACAACACTGACATAGTGGAGCCTCAGGGTAGGATGCCACTTCAGGCAGATCTTACAGAAATGTTTGCAAAGAGTCAGAGGCAACATTCCTTACCCTCGCGCAACGTCCCTCCATTCTATGGTGACCCTCTTGAGTTCACGTCCTTCGTAAGAGCCTTTAAACACGCCATCGAAACCAACACTGATAGCAATCATGATAGGCTGTTCTTTCTCGAGCAGTATACTGAAGGACAGCCTAAGAACCTAGTGAGAAGCTGCCTGCTCATGCCAGAACATCGTGGCTACGCAGAGGCTATGAAACTGTTACATGACAATTTCGGAAATAGACAAATAATCGCTACAACGCTGATGCAAAAGGCACTCAACTGGCCGGAAATAAAGTCAGAGGACGGAAAGTCGCTAAAAACCTTCTCCCTGTTCCTAGTAGAATGTTACAATACCATGTCAAGCATCGACTACATGGATGAGCTAGACAATGCTACCAACTTGAGAGGTGTTGCCTCAAAACTGCCATACAAATTGCGTGAAAAATGGAGAAGCCACGTATACAAGTACGAGGAGCGCAATCAGGAAAGAGCTAAGTTTGTGCAGCTGATGAAATTCGTAGAACGAGAAGCAAAGGTAATGTCCAACCCACTCTTTGGAGACCTGAACGTTTCAACTAGTGGTACAACGACTAGTGGTAAAAAACACAGCAGCAAATCCTCTCCAGGATTCAAGCAAAAAACTGAAGAAAAGAGGGGCAGCAGCTTTGCGACCGGCGTAAAACAGGTTGGTAAAAATCATAGAGACTCAATCACAGTAAAGAGTAGTGGTGCATTAGTTATTAGTGCCTTCACTAAACCTTGTGCATCCTGTGAGCAAGATCATACCCTAGACGAATGCCACAAGTTTAACAATGAGACATATAAGGTCAAATTGGACTTTCTAAAAAAGAATGGATTCTGCTTTGGCTGTTTAGTAAAAGGACATTTAAGCAAAGACTGCACGAAGAAAATTACCTGTCAGCTGTGCTCAAAGAAACATCCTCGCATGCTACACATTGCAGCAAAAGACACAGCTCAAGCGATCGCAAAGGCTGACGAAACCGAACCAGTTCAAACATTGCCTGTTGCAGCGAGTCACGAAACGAGTGCGTGTATCAGGGCTGGAGATGACTGTATTCTCTCCATAGTACCTGTTAAAATAAAGTCCAAAAAAGGCAACAAGACAGTAAAAGTATACGCCTTTATGGACCCAGGTAGCTCTGCTACATTTTGTACAGAGTCACTAGCAAGGCGATTAAACGTACAAGGTAAAAAAATTGACATCATGTTAAGCACCCTGAACGCGAAGAAACAAGTAAAAAGCTACGTGCTTACTGATCTAGAGGTTAGCAGTCTGGAAGAAAACACCTTTGTTGAACTCCCCAAAGTGTTCACACAAAAGAGTATCCCAGTCTCAGTGGAAAATATTTCACAACAGCACGACATCGATAAGTGGCCATACCTCAGCGAAGTAAAACTGCCTTACATTAATGCTGGCGTTGAAATTCTCATAGGTAACAAAGAGCACAGGCTCCTAGAACCATGGCGAGTGATTAACAGCAGGCACAATGGGCCATATGCAGTAAAGACTGCTCTCGGATGGACCATAAATGGACCTCTTCGAGAGTCGGTCGAGGAAGGCACATGTGACAATGAGCAAGTGAGCGTTGCAGTCAACAGAGTCTCCATCGAAAGTGTAGAACAAATGCTGATACAACAGTACAACCATGATTTTCCTGAACGGAACTGTGATGACAAAGCTGAGTTGTCACAAGAGGACTATCAGTTTTTAGACTCTGTAACTAACTCCCTGCAATTTACCGATAATCACTTCTACATCGGTCTCCCATTTAAGAAAGCAGCTATTCAAATGCCCAATAACCGAAGCGCAGCCATGCAGCGCGCTCTGAACCTCAAACGGAAGTTTAAGCATAACCGCTCCTTTTACAAAGAGTATTTAAACTTCATGAATGACATGTTTGAGAAGGGTCATGCAGTCAAGGTCCCCACACCCCACCTAAGTCGACAAGACGGGCAGGTGTGGTACATACCTCACCATGGTGTGCACCATCCTCAAAAGAAAAAGCTAAGGGTAGTCTTTGACTGTGCTGCTAGCTATCAGGGAATATCATTAAATAGCGAGCTTCTGCAGGGACCCGACCTGACAAACTCACTCATTGGGGTGCTCGCACGCTTTAGACAAGAAGAAGTTGCCATGATGGCAGATGTGGAAGCCATGTACTATCAGGTCAGAGTTCCGGAAAAGGACACAGACTTGTTGCGTTTCCTGTGGTGGCCGAATGGAGACGTGAGTCAGGACTTGGTTGAGTATAAAATGGTTGTTCATTTGTTTGGTGCAAAATCATCTCCAAGTGTAGCTAACTTCGCCCTTAGGAAAACAGCAGAAGAAAACCGCAGCAATGCATCTGCCGAGGCAGTCAACACAGTACTTAAAAACCTTTATGTAGACGACTGCTTGAAGTCTGTCTCTAGTCATAGCCAAGCAGTTGCGCTATATAGTAATCTCACCAAACTGTGCGCAAGTGGAGGGTTTCACCTCACCAAGTGGGCAAGTAATAGTCGTACATTGCTAGCTTCCATCCCTGAGGGTGAGAGAATTAAAGACATGAGGGACTTAGATTTGAGTAAAGACGTACTCCCTGTTGAGAGGGCTCTAGGGGTGCTGTGGTGTATTAATTCAGACACGCTCAAGTTCAAGATTAGCTTAAAAGAGCGGCCTGTGACTAGAAGAGGAATCTTGTCAGTCACTAGTTCAATTTATGACCCCTTAGGCTTCCTTGCACCAGTCATACTGCCAGCTAAGATCTTAATGCAGCAGTTATGTAAAGAGAGACTTGCTTGGGACGATGACATTCCCGAACAATTTATAAAAAGATGGAGGGCCTGGCTACACGAGTTGCATCAATTGTCTGAGTTTAGTGTAGCAAGATGCGTAAAACCAGTTGACTTTGGAGTCACAAATACAGCACAACTTCACCACTTCTCAGATGCAAGTGAAATGGGATATGGAGTTGTCTCATATATTAGGTTAGTAAATGCTGATGGACTTACACACTGTGCATTCATGATGGGGAATTCTCGCGTAGCGCCCTTGAAACAAACTACTATCCCCCGAATGGAATTGACAGCGGCAGTGGTCGCCGTAAACAACGACAAAATGCTGAAAGGTCAACTGGAAATAGAACTGCTGGACTCTGTGTTTTGGACCGACAGCACAACTGTTTTGAGATACATTGTTAATGAAAAACTTCGCTTTAAAACCTTTGTCGCTAACAGAATCTCCATCATACGAGAGTCAACCAAGCCACAGCAGTGGAGGTACGTCAACACTTTAAAAAACCCAGCCGACGCTGCTTCCAGAGGAGTTTCCTGTGAAAAATTCATGAAAAACAACAATTGGATCCATGGTCCGCCCTTTCTTAAAACACCAGAGAGTAAATGGCCTGAAAACATTCACGATCTGTCGACGAAAGAGGATGACATTGAGATTAAACACTCAGCCTCAGCGAACCTCGTAAAAACTACAGAGAGCACAGATGCCGTGAGTAAACTGATTAACTATCACTCCGACTGGTATAAGTTGAAAAGATCTGTTGCCTGGATTCTTTGCGTTAAAGACATGCTTAAACAGAGAACGAAAAGGATTAAGGGACAGGCAAACAACTCAATAATAGAAAACCATAAGTCTCTATCAATTAAGGACTTAACAAGGGCAGAAAACGAAGTCATTAAGTTCGTTCAAAACCAAAAATTCAAAGACGAAATTTCCATGTTACAAAAGGGTAATGCTTCCGTAAAAAGAAACAGTTGTCTCTCCAAACTAGATCCAGTAATGCAGGATGGAGTGCTAAGAGTAGGAGGACGTCTTGGTAGGTCTGCAATGCCTGAGCATGCAAAACACCCTGTCATTATACCCAAAGACTCACACATTACAACTTTAATCTTAAGAAACACTCACGAACAGGTCGGACATTGTGGAAGGAATTATATGCTTTCAAAATTGCGGCAGACTGGATTCCGACAGCAAATTCCCTTGTGAGAAAGTTTCTGTCCAGTTGTGTGACATGCAGAAAGATCAGAGCGAAGAATAGTGAACAAAAAATGTCAGAACTGCCACCCGATAGAATAACACCAGATCACCCACCGTTCACTAACGTAGGGGTAGACTATTTTGGACCCTTCGAGGTCAAACGGGGTAGAAGTAATGTTAAAAGATATGGCGTATTGTTTACTTGTCTGACAACAAGAGCCGTGCACATTGAAGTCGCGCAGTCATTAGATACAGACTCCTGCTTAAATGCTATTCGACGCTTCATGTGCAGAAGAGGCCAGGTGTCAGTTATGAGAAGTGATAATGGAACAAACTTCATAGGCGCTGAGACTGAATTGCGTAAAGCTATCCAACAGTGGAATCAGTCAAAAATTGAAGGCGTCCTCATGCAAAAGGGGATACAATGGATATTTAATCCTCCTGCTGGGTCTCACTTCGGTGGAATATGGGAAAGGCAGATAAGGTCAGTTAAAAAAATCTTGAGGTCTGTACTAAAAGAACAAACACTAAACGACGAGAGCTTGCACACATTCCTGTGTGAGGTGGAAGCTATAATAAATGACCGTCCCCTCACCACCGCTACAGACGATCCCACAGACCTGGAGCCCCTGACACCTAACCACCTGCTGCTGATGAAAAAACAGCCAAACTTGCCCCCTGGTCTTTTCAAAAAAGAGGACACTTACGCACGTCGCAAGTGGAAGCAAATTCAGTATCTTGCCGACCTATTCTGGAAGCGATGGGTGCGTGAATACTTGCCCTTGCTTCAGGAGCGCCAAAAATGGTCTCAGGTGAGAAAAAACCTCTCGATTGGAGACGTAGTTCTAATAATTGATGAGTCTTCTCCAAGAAATTCATGGGTCGTCGGACGGATCACGAAAGTGTTCCCTGATAAAAAAGGACTTGTGAGGCGTGTACTGGTCAAAACTAAAACCAGTACCCTGGAAAGACCCATCGATAAGCTGTGCCTGATATGTGAAATGGACTGTTAATTACCTTATAAAGTAGTCATGTTCCTTTCATTTGGTACGCAGCAATATGAATACCTTAAGTTAAACCGTTAAAAAAAAAATGTTTAAAGTGTTAAGAAAGTTAATTCTAAAGTGTTAAGAAAGTTAATTCTAAAGTGTTAAGAAAGTTAATTCAAATTTTAATCCAATAGTAAATGTTGTGGCCCAATTGTAAAAAAAAAAAAAACAACAAACAAAAAATGTGTGTAATTGTCAGTCTTCCTGCCTGTCAATTAGGGGCTGGAAATGTAAGGGCCATATTTCATTCTTGTGATTTGTTGTTATGTTTATCTTATTTCAGTTTAGTAGTTAAGCATTAAGCATTAAGTATCATAAATATAATTTGTATTGTGACATCACTTCATGGGTTGTTCTGTGACATCATCCCACAGTTATGCAGTTCCATGTCTATCACGCACGTTAGTTGTAGTTGTTGTTAAGACACGGAAGGATACAGAAAGGTTTGGAGCACACAAGCTTTTGACCGTGATAACGTGAGACAGTAAGCTAAAAGGAATACAGTAAAATAAGTTGTTGTAACTGTAATCTATTGAAGCTACAGAACACAGCAAGCGACTTGTCGTGACTACAGTGGATTTATGCAAGAAACTGTAACAACCGTTGTTTTTGATGTTGAAAATAAACAAGAGACAAAGAAATCAACGAAACGTCTGATGTCGTCAGTGACACTGTGTAACTAAAGACACGCGTCAGAACTTGTGAATAACATGCACCTACATATATTATATTATATTATATTAATATATATTATATATATTAATAAGATTATCAAATTCTTATCATAATATTATCACGTATTTAAGTCATCCCATTCTTACGAGTGCCTAATATTAAATAAAAACCTGGACACAACATTGAAAATATAGGATGATCTCCTTTAGGGAACTTTTTATAACTATTTTAAATAAGTCTATTTCCTTTATTATTGATATTTTAAATGTCATTCTAATGTGAATATGTGCCCCCCCCCCCCCAAAAAAAAACAAAAAAACAAAAAAACAAAAACAAACAAAAAACCATAACAGGTTCTGCTGCATCACATGACACTGTCAATAGGGGGTGTGGCCACGGGAAGGCGGTCGTCGCCAGGCAACGGTGTAGTATTTTAACCAGCCAGATCAAACAGTGTCCATCTGCTGGAGTGACCTTGACATTGGACATAATAATAATAATAATAATAATAATAATAATGTCCTAAACAAACCCCTATTCAATGGCAGGGATCCTAGAGTGGTAATTGGATGATTGGCAACAGTTCTGAGAACAGTTCTAGAACGGCAGGACTGAAATTCGAAGATGTGCGACAGTTCTAGAATCTGGGCTTATTTCAGTTCTAGAATTCCTTTAATCAATCTCGCCCAATTAAAAAAAAGGGGGGGGGGGGGGGGATTTAAAACACCCGCTGATTAAATGTGCATTAGATTGCTAGATTGAGCATAATAAAATAACCCCTAATAAAATAAACATAACGCATTCCAGGAGCAGGCTTTGGGTGTATGCATGAGGCGGATAGACATGACTCTGGAGAGGGATGTGGCGGCAGTGTGAGGAGTGCAGCCCTCCACCCAGATGTGCACTACATTACTCGATCTAAGGCGGGTACACTGGGCTCGGTCCAAAACCAGCACTCTACTATCACGCTCTGTGAATCTGCCCTGCCTTACACATTTAGCAATTCGGTCTTAAAACTGGAATAAGGATGCAAAATCCGGTCGGTTCCAAGTTTAGTCCTGTAGCCTAATACGGAAAGAGTTTTTTTTTTTTTTTCGGTGAAATGAGAATGTCACTGGGTGTAAACAGGACGTGCGTCTCATAGACACCCTTGGGGAAAGTTGTGATGCTGCTGACCTTCGCAGCTGCGCAAACCGGGTCCCGACACATCAGACCTTTATGTATTTATTTGTGTTCTACTGATTTGTACAAGATTAAAGAACCTGTATTTGGAGTTCATGCAACTTTGAAGTGCAAATCGTTATCTCGACATTGTTTCAAAGTGTAATAAAACTTTTTGCATCTGTGTGTGTGTGTGTGTGTGTGTGTGCCACGCGTTATCACCACCACCACCACAGCCAGAGGTTGGACTAGACTGTGCTCTAGTATACCCTCCACTCCTAGTTTATTTCACACACTTTATAAATGCGAAAAGTTTCCTGGAACATGTTTTATGTGTCGTTGTTGTTATATATATTTTTTTCTTTCAGCTTGTAAAAGTGCTTCCAGGAACCTGGTGCTGCAGAGATTCCCGAAATGATTATTAAATTAGCCCTCCTCTGACTTTTTAGGGGGTTACGCATAGTTTACGTGCGATATATAACAGACCAGATGCTGTATATCTAAGAGGCTGATTAATGCAATCAATCAACAGGCATCACACTGACTTATTATTCTTTACAACAAAAATATATACAAAATAAAAAAATAAGTTATATCTACTTACAGGTGGAACGCTTCCAAAATTCCAAAATGATCCGTTTGATTGTAGGGATAGCTCCACAAGTTTGTCCCGGGAAGATCAGCTGAGGTGGTCCGTTTCTTTAACAGAAATTAAAGAAGAAAAGAAGAGGCAGAAAAAAGAAGTATCAAGGACTGAAAGAATGTTTCGCGTCGTAAAGTCCACAGTGGTATTGTATATTCATTGTACATCCAGGGGAATAACGCGCATGGAGACGCGACTGGAATAGTGATCCACCTTTCCGTTAGATTCACGCAGCAGGAGGAGGGAAAAAAAAAGTGCTGCAGTCCGGAGAGCGGCGAGTCTGCCCCGTGACGTCACGCGAGACACACGCGCGCGCGCGCGCACACACACACGCACGCACACACACACTTTCTGCGTGGAAAATTGGAAACAGATTGTCAGAGTTGAAAAAAGTTCATGAAGAGCTGTCTAAGTTAACTGTGTGAAATAAGGAATAAGTTTTAACTGTTTATTTATTTATTTATTTATTTATTTATTTATAATATAAGTATATAAACCATCTGAGTGAAAGCCACTATGAAAATCATTCTTTTTTTTTTATTTATCCCTCTTATTTTGTTAAAGGTCGCACTGGGTCGCATGGAAATCAGAGCTCAAGCCAGACGAGATCCTGGACAGGGTGCCAACTCTAATCTCATGGCACAGGCTAACACTCACACACCCCATCATACACTTCAGGCAATTTGGAAACAATTTTTGGGGACCTACAAAGCATGGGAGAACATGAAAACACAAGACAAACTGGAGGTGAGATTTGAACCCCCAACCCAGGAGGTGTGAGACAACAGTGCTCACCTATATGTGCCTGTGGGTGGTAATCTGGTAATCTGCACGTGTGATTCTGCCTTAATTGAAAAAAAAAAAAGTCTAACCTTAAATCTTAAACTATAAACCAAACAAAAAGGAATACTATTCATGAAGAGTCTCCGAATTGCTCTTTTGGACTTTCCCTTTCATCACGGATGCCACAAATTAAGAATTTAAATTGCTTCCTGTTGCACTATTTTAGTCCTGAGTTAAGAATGATCAGACAGAGCTGCACAAAAATAACACATTCCGACCAAACTGCTTGAAGTCAAGTCAAGCATTGGTACCATAGATTCATTCATTTTTCCATACCACTTATTAGGTGTACTTGGTATGTGAGCGAGCCTGGAGCCTATCCCAGGAGCTGGCGCACAGACTAACACACCTAATCATAAACCTATGGGCAATTTGGAAACACCAAGCATGAGGGAGAACGTATAAACTCCACATTCACAGATTTGAATCCCAACCCTGGAAGATAACTCATGAACCACTTTAAAGAAAATGAATTTAAATAAAAATCTATGATTTATATGGTTTATAAGCCATAAGTTAAGTCCTTTTAGGTACTACTTTACACCTCCATCAATACAGTGTTTGTTCAAATATGACAGGATCGGGAAGAAAGTTCATGAAAGGCGAGATATTATTTAACCAAAAAAAAATGACAAGGATGATATTATTGTGTAGTATTGTTACTGCTTGAGCAGAGTTTAGCATTCTTCTTGTGGCCGCATAGGTTTCCATGGGGTTCTCCAGTTTCCATCCATCTCCCATAAACTTACTGGTAGGTCCTGCCTCATGTACAGAGTAGGGAATGTTCAGAATGAGGAAACATGTGATTTCATAATTTTAACTGTGGTATAAAACTGCTGATCTTCTTTGGATTTGATTTTCACACACAAGACTTGAGAGTTTACAAAAAAGTGGGCAAAACAATAACACCCAGAGAGTGTCAGTTCTGGGAGTGGAACCTTATTGTTTTTCCCGAAACTCCAGGTGAACAGATTGGGACTGCTGGCAACATCAGGACATACCAGAAACTAGGGGCAGATACTGTGAACGGCTATGAAAGATGTCAGGATGATTATTATAGGTAGGTGAGAAGTGGTGTCATTCAGCTCTCTCTCTCTCTCTCTCTCTCTCTCTCTCTCTCTATCTATCCATCTATCTATCTATCTCTTCAGTGAACCAAATTAAACCATACTATCCAAAAGAATGAACTTACCATCACCTTTAGGTACAGGTTAGCAGCTGAGTCATGACTGAAGACATGTGTTTATGAAATATTTTTTTGTTTCACCATTTTGTTCTTCACTGTACTCACTTAATCATTTTACTCCATTTATATATTCATTTCTGGTCTGTGGGTATACAAATGATTTTTTTCTCTTTGCAAAGTGTGCTGAAACTCTTCCTGAGCTTTTGTGAGGGCTTTGGTGACAAGTTTGTACATCAACTGCATTTCCTGAATAAACATAATTAGTATTTATTTTCAGACTGTACATCCTCTGTACTGTACATAAGCTGTTTCCTTAATGCAAATCATTTACATTTCCGTAACCTACATCAACTCTGTTTCCATGTGTATACATTACCCATGACGTTTACTTTCATTTGACGTGTGTGCACCGCTTATAGCATAACATCAGGTAGAGGTTGTTAAGACCAAATGTCTCATGCAAAAAAAAGAAAGAAAGAAATCTGCACCAGCATGCCACACCGCTTATCTGTAATGTAAGACACACAGATTATCTTCATCATCTGTTCATTTGATGAACGTCAAACTTGTGTATGTACAGATTAGTAGTCTGTAGTTGAGGATTGTTTAAGGATTTTGCTGAGGCTGGTCTCTTTATTGTCCTTTCCCTGGTTTTATTAAAAGACAGATATCAGTCTTCAGGGGCATTTGATATTATGTCTATTTTTAAATAAAATGGGGTGAAAGAGGCTAATGAGACTAAGGCGGCTTATGTTATGGCAGTCTAAGTAAGTTATTCCCACCCAGTGATGGACTGGCATTGGGTTCAGGGAATATTCCTGCCTCATATAGATTTCAGCTCCAGAGCAACCAAGAAAAAAATGAGAGAATAAAGAGAATATCAATATTTTAATAAAAAAATTAATATATAACAATATAATTTAATAAAAGTTTATATATATATATATATATATATATATATATATATATATATATATATATATATATATATATATATATATTATTTTAATATATAATATATATATATTTAACTTTTATTCTAGAAAACATCATTAAACGTATCAAATACAGTACTAGTTCCAGTCTGATGATCATCTGTTATTTTATTACTGTTTAACTGAACTATTAAATTGTCTATGCAATATTCAGGAGTACTTTCATCTAAGATTTGATTGGTTTAATTGGCCCACACACTCTTTCAAAATGTGTCCCATGTTACATGACACTGTTGCAGAGGTACTAGTTGATTATGTTCAATAATGGAAGTTTAGATTACATGTCTGGCATACATTGTCACATGCGTGCAGCGTGCATCCCAGGATGTCCGGAAGCAAGCGTTAAAGCTGCGGTGATGAAGCTAAGATGCTAAGACGCGCCAAGCAGTAACGATGGAGACAAAAATGAAAATAATTGGGAGTTTGGAGTGAGGTGAAAAGATGCTGGTCTTCCATCAGTTATGCTCGTTCACAAGCTAAACCAGCACCAGACCAGCACTAACAAGTAAGACCAATGCTGGTGGTAAGGTTTTATCAGCGTAGATATGCTGGTTTTCCATCATTTATGCTAATTTACCAGCTAAACCAGCATCAGTCCAGCACCAACCAGTTTAAACCAGCATAGACAAGCATATAAATAATGCTGGATTTTTCAACAGGGATGGCAGATATTGCTCTTTCTTTTAACATGAATCGTTTAACCGTCGGCATGATTCTAAAGAACAAGGACAATATCATGAAACAGTTTATAACAATTGTGTTAATATACTAATAGCTGCACAATGTTTGTTGAACTTACAAACAAATTGGACTTATGAACGAGCTCTCAGAACGGAACTCATTTGTATGTTGGGGACTTAATACAGTCATACACAGACAGCTTTTCTAACCAAGAAAATATAGATGCAATGTCTGAAGTATACCAAAACAACAACAAAAATCCATACAATTTTGAATTGTTTAAAATATTTTTAAACAGCTTAAGAGCTGCTGAATTGAACCAAGAGATTACAGCACATTTAAAAAAATCTCTTGATACTAAGCTTTACATGACCCAACCCACTTCTTGCATGCAGTATTACTTCTGGTTTGCCTCTCAAAGCAAGCAGAGATATTTCTACGCAAGCTTTGGGAGCGCTGGAGAGAAGCCAGGGGGGATTGAGTAAGGTTTGATGGCTACAGTATTGCTAGAACGCCCTGGCCTCCGAACTAGAGCTAAGAGGAGGAGGATAGATTGAGAGGAAGCAGTAGATTCATTGGAGGGGAGACTGGGAGTGAAGGGTTAAACAAGCACAGATGGAAGTAAAGTGTGTGTTGGCCCAGTATGGCAACTGCATTAGAGAAAAAGCACCTATCTTTAAGACATGTTGCATAGTCTTCATTAAATAGAAAAAACAATTTTACATAAAGACCGATCTTTTTTTATTACCGTTATCATTTGTGATGATTTCCTTTTTCAGTAAAATAAAAATGTTTTAATTTAACTAACAATAAAAATATAAACACGTTAAAGTGGGATGCTAATCGATTCAAGTCCCTGGCTGCACTGCATGAGAAATATAGCAAAAAAAAAAAAAAAAAGAAGAAAATTATGGGAAAGTACAAAATACAGCTTTGTGTAGGCCATTTCCCCTAAGTATGTCCCACGTCGAGGGAGGCATAACAAGCTCATTAGACATAGGAGGCAGTAGGATGATGTTAGCACTTTGTGGTCTGGACACAATGACCCATATACAGAAATCTAATATCTCTATGTCCATTAGTGGTTTGTTCAAAGGCTATACTAAAGAAGTGTTTGTACTGTAATTTGGAAGTGCTTTATGTTATGGTGTGCATTAGGAAATTAGATCTTGGAACTAGATGGGAAAAGTCTAACCTAGCTAGCCATGTTAATCCAATAAAAATCACAAACATCCTGAAATCATGTTAGCCCTGTGCCATCAAAAGATTTTTTTTTATTAAAGCAGCTCTTCTTTATTTTCAGTACCAATGTGCATTTCTGCTTGCCCAGGTTGAACCTGAACAGTACTTCACAATGATATGGAATGTGACCCGTCACTGAAACCAAGGTGGCCTGAATGACCCTTTTATTTTCTTTCCTAAATGGAACTTTTAGGAGATGAGCTCCTGGTAAGACAAGACTTCCACTGAGCCACTTGGCCCCTCACTGAGACCCTTGCTCCAACAGATGTTTGTTGTTGAGGCTGTGAGGTCAGTAATCACATTTTCCACATTTTCGATGCCTCACCAGTGGTATGGCCTGGAGGTCAAGGAGATCGGGAGTTGCCTTTGAAGCCCTAAGGATCACCGTCATTCCAGGCTACTTTCAATCAAAGGAATTTCAGAGTTAATGTCTTCCATATAGGATGATGTATTCTGGAATGCCACAATATCACCTGACTGAAAACTTAAAAAAAAATACTCTGTGTTACTTAAAGTTATCCAAATTTCCAAATTCTTTGGATGAACAAGCCCATATATGAACTAGATGATGTGCAGCCATCTAATAATCTCTTTAAGTAAATTATTCATGCTTTGTACACTTACTGATCACCTGTCTTCATCTACCATTTGTTTGCAACATCCAGTAAATATTTTAGGTTGATCAATACCTCCTTGTAGTGCTCCTGATGATCCATCTAATGCTACTATTTGTCTGAGCCAACCAGTCCTGAAGCTTTGAATATTTTCTCTGTTCTCCTGCGTATGGAAAGTCACTCAGTCTGCTGTCAACAACTTGCCAAATACTTCAAGTCTACCGGATAGCGAAAGTGGAAAGTACTGCTTTTCTGTTCGCATATAGCTTCTGAATAGTTCCAAAAAGCTACATTGGTTACAATAAACATTGCTAAAGTTCTGTAATGTAGGCAAGACAACAACTTTCAGTTCAGTCTGCTGCTTAACACTCCATCAGTGCAAATGGAAAGCCATTATTCGAAAAAAAAGGGCCCATTATGTAGAGATGGGTGCAACTTGACATAAGGAAGCCATTACTTTACCATTTTGTCCCAACCCCCCTGTGTCCCATACCTCTCTCTCTCTCAGTCACCCTGGAGCATGGCACTGGGCATGATAACAGCAAATTCTAAATATTGGTGTACTACAGAGAGAGGTTTACTACTCTCTTTTATTGCTTTTGTAAATTTTTTCTATGTCTTGATTTTTAGATATACTTTGTTACGTCGATTACCCCAGTTATATAGTGCAACTTATTGCCTGTGCTTAAACAAAGTTAATTCTATGAGAGACCAAGGGGCTGAACATACTGAACCATTTTTACAGCACCATCCATCCGTCAAGAAATCTCTTTAGTAGGGACCATAGGTTGACTATTGGATTTATTTCCATTTGTATTATTGTGGCAGGACCTCCGTTCAACATTGACATGCGCATTAATATACTACAGGCAATTTGGGAATGGCAATTAGCCTAATCTGCATGTCTTTGGAATGTGAGAGTAACCTGGAGTACCTGGCGGAAACCCACCAAACACAGAGAGAACATGCAAACTCAATGCACAAAAACCCACAGACTGCAGTGCTAACCACTAAACCACTGTGCTGCCATGTTTACAGCATATGTGGCAGATATGAGATTATTAGCTATTTAGACAACAATTCAAAAACATTATGTGGTCTGCTGAAAAACAAGGCTACATTTTTAGGTGACCAGGCAGGGCTCAGGAAACAAAATCTATTCACATACCCATAAACTGACACCATTTTTTTCCTGCAATGATAATGCCACCCTGCCCCTCCTTAATGGCACAAAATTATGAGCCTGCACAGAAGACCAACCCTTCCCCCAATGACCAGATATTGGTCAAGCAGATGTAGACAGATGATATCAGAAAGACCCTGTCCACAGTTGGCCCATTTGCTGTTCTTGACAACATACTTGGCAGTTCCAAAAACAGTCTTTGTGTCACATGGTCATCTGTGCATATTTTGTGACAACCACCATCCTCCCACTCAATTGAAAAATTCAACTATGTCTCCTCTGCTTTCCTGTTTTACTTAAACAGATCATAATGAACTGCATTTAGAGGCCTTTGCATGTGACATACCAGCCCATCAGGACAAAACAGGACATTTCAGAAGGAGTTTCAGTATCATGCTGCAGAAGCTGCTATGGAAATGTAATCTTTGTTGGGTATTAACACCTCCTTCTGCAACTGCAGGCATCCTAATGTCCCTGAACTTGACCTCATAAATAAGGGGTTGACAACAGCATCTGGCAACGTAGCACTAATACCCTGGATAGCCATCAAATATTCTAAAAAAAAAAATGGTGGTGAGACACACTAGCACCATAATCACTATACTGTATAGTCCATCGAGTAGGTAGGGGAACTTTTGACCCAACCATCTGCTACCTTATATGGAATTCAAGAGGACTCCTGCTTTCATTTTGGTGATAGCCAAATGCTTTATAGTTCTTAGTGTTCACATTGCAGGAGAACTGCTGGACCCTCAAACTTTCTTTCCCAGCACAGAAAGGTCATCGGTTTCTCAAGTTCATGCAGAAACCGAGAAGCATGCTTACCATATTGTCCACTGAAAGCCTATAGAGCATCCTGAGCAGCTGTTATGGGAATTGCAATGTCTCGGGCACCAAGCCCATGCAACAGACTAAGCTAATCATCAGGGGTTTTCTTTAACATTTTCCACATGCAGAAACCCTAAGAGTCATGAAGTTTCTCACCAATCATCTGGCACAAGGTACCATAGCACCTGGATTATTACTACCAGACTATGTAATAACGTCCACCTCCAGAAGTGCAGACCCTTTAAGTCTCTGTTGTCACCACTCAATGCTGAAAAACTAAAAAACTAAATGAATTACACTAAACAAATTAGCTCCTGCCCTTCTGTATGGTTAGGTTTGTGTATGTATTCCATTGTGTTGTGCAGGAAATTTACCTTAACAAACTAGTGTTACTCTTCCACTTGTTCCTCTGTAGCCCCGTGCACTGCATCACAATAAGATATGTTACCGCGTTAATATATGTACCATGTTTTTGAAACATTGGTGTCAGTGTGGGAAACATCAGCGAGGAATAATAATACCTTTTCACATGTAAAGACTGCTATACAAGGGCACTTCTCATGCAGCAATACATGCACATAATGGAGAATGCCAACAGCAAGACATGGAAGCATGACCACCGACATGCTATCCAACCCAATCAGAATGTAGTTAATTGCATTCTTCAAGACATCAGGGACCCAGTGACATGCATATGTGTGTAATAAACATCCTGAGATTTGACATTTAGTCTTTGTTTCACACACTCTGATGAAAGAAAATGTCAGGAAAGCAATCAATGACTTAAACAGTAGTCTATAAGGATAAGAAGCCTGTCACATAATGGTGATAGGTGCAAGGTTTCAACCTTTGGACAGATGTCCTGCAGATGGTCCAGCAAAAAGCATCTTCTATTGTAAAGTTCAAAAATGAGATACTATGTGGGAAATTTGGGTTGGGGATCGGGGAGGTCTAAAAAGCCTAAATGCGTTCCTCATGGGCATCAAGTCATACAGTATAAATGTTTCTGAGGCTAACCAAAACACTGGTTCAGTACATGCTCCCTTTTGGTTTCTGGTTGTTTCTGTCACTCATGAATCTCATTTTCAACCTGAAGCAATTGGTTACTCCGTGGCATCTCACCCAGAATAAAATGTCTGTGGTCAGCCTTGTGAGCTCACAGACGCTCACCACGTGTAAACAGTCCTGTCGGGCATTAACTCTGTTCTGTTTTATTAAAGTCTCCTAAGGTAATGGTATATGCTTCCATACACTAATTTTAGGTTGTACTATACAGTAATTTCCTACACATAATGGTTTCCTGCTGCATGTCCACTGTTAAAAGAAGTTCAACGCCAGACTGCGTTTAAACTTAACAGGCCTCCGATGCTTTAGGTAGATTAACAGATATTAAGGAGATAGAAAGGAGAGACATTTATGGATTAGTAGTTGTGAGACCTGCAGCCTATGACCAGGGAGATCAGGGCACAAGGCAGGGTACACCCTACATGAGGTGCCAACCTAGAACAGGGCACACATCTAAATAATTCAATACAAGCAATTTGGAGACTCTACACTCTACATTGCATGTCTTTAGACTGTTGAAGTAAACTAGGGTGGTGTTAGTCTTTCAGCTGCTCCCGTCGAGAGGTCACTACATCCGATCCACACAACAACCTGGCACAGGTTTTACTCCCTTACTGATGCGACCCTCTCATTTTATCCGAGCTTGTGACCAGCACTGCATCCATTGGCTGGGGTTTGGGCATTGGGGAGGAGGAAACCAGATTATCTAATGAAAATCCACAAAGCACAAGGAGAAAATGTGACTCTCACACACAGACCGGGGGCAAAATTCAAACCCTCAATCCTGATGGTGTGAAGTGACAGTGCTAGCTACCGAGCCCACCAGAGGGAGGGAGACAATAAAAAAAAGAAATTAGAAACCTTACTACTGTATGGATGTCCACAGTGATTGACCAGTAGCAATGTATTAATGGGAGGTTTGGTGGAATAGTGTGAACTCTGACTCTACTACTGTAACAACTTAAACACAAGATAAACACATTTAAATAGATGTTGTACACAATTTAGTCACAGACCTAATCACTCATATCACTACACTGATATACTGAAGTGAATGTTATAAGGTTGGTTCCTATGTATTCAGTGAGTAAGGTCTGTTTTTATATAGTAACTCTAAAATGAAGCTTACGTAGGTAACTACAGTTTTGAGTACCCAGGCGATCATGTCTTACTCAGATAAGATTTTACTCACTTTCACTTCCCCCATTTGCTTGTCTGATAGTCATCTTGCACATATCTGTGCCTCTCCTGCTGTTCGGAAACAGTGATTTGGACCTTTATAGAAACGATTCTAGCATGAATTTATTCATGGTGCAGTTAAAACTTCCACAGCTGGAACACTTCTCTCATTTTCTTTTTGAAATATATGAACACATTTGCATTTATACCGGCCTTCTCATGGCACCCGAAGCCACTCAGCACTTTGTGATTTCTGCCTTGTATGCCTTGCCTTACTACGCTGCCAGCTGACACTTTTACTCCACTACATGCCATCTCAAGAATTTCCTCGAGCTCAACTTTTCAAGCACTGACCTAATTCAATAGTTGCATGTGAAAGCATTAGTCACCGCAAAAACAACACATGTAGTGAGCCGCCACTCTGGCCAAGCTGAAGAGAACAATGGGGGTTTATATATATATCAGCTGGATAAAGAGATGTTTGTTTAGTGAGTCTTTGGAGAAAGGGAGAGGGAAGGATACAACCAACCACCCATTGAGATGCGATGCTGACTAAGTTGGCGGCAGTCTCCTCTCAGCTATAAAACTGTTGGACGCACGTGTGAAAGGAGCTGTGGGACGCACGCATGAAGGGCGGAGGGCTTGGAGCGAGGGGACCAATGAGGTTCACTGGGGCTTGCTTCCAGCAACTTTTGCAATCCGTATGCGAATCTCCAAGACATTTACACCAGTTTCTCTTCACTGCTGCTTTGCTTGGATTTGAATATGATATACATTCATAGAGGCTGATATAGAAATATATAAAAAAAGCAATTTTTGAGTAAAGGAAAAAATTTCAACTCATATCTACAAGTAGACACGTATATTTGGAGGTCAGTGTGGCTGCAGGGTTATAAGATAAAAGTCACACTGGACTCAAAATTTGGGGTCATTATCAGTGGAACGTCATCTCCTCCACATTCCTGTGTGTTCTCAGACAAATAGCTGGCATTCTCTGGCTTGCTCAGAGGAAAGCTTAAATGCATCTCTCTCATACACTGAGGTATCCTCTGTTAACCTCTTTTATCCCAGGCACCCCGCTGTGAAGTAAATTTAAGACCTTCTCGTTGGTGGCCCTCATCCTAAAAAAGACATGGCAAATATATGATTTAACCACAGAACGTCCCTCTTTAGCCTCATTATTGATGGATACAAGGAATCCTTTTATTACTATCTGTCCTTCTGAGAGTCTTTCTGACTCTCTATTTCAGTCTCTCTTGATCTCAATCCTGTACTTGCTTGTTTTCTCTGCCCCTGCTTTGCCCTACTTTAGTCACCCCCTCCAAAACCAGTTTATTTGATTTATTGTGGAGTCGCAAAGAGACTCGGGTTACAGCTTTGAAGTCACGGCTGACTGTGGGACCCTTGGCTTGCACCCGCACCACCGACGTAAGCCAGGGCAGAGAAAGAAGAACAGCCTTGTTATCCTGCTAAGACTTAGAGTTTGCGCTCAGGTTTTTCACTCGTTTCATAAACGGAGAACTTGGCAGGCTGGGGTTTTGTAAAACATGGTCCTTTCCTGTGATGTGGACTTTGCAGAGGTTGGATCAAATGCTGGGGTGAAAAAGTTACATTTGGAACCTTCACTTTGGCTGCAGATGAACGGCGATCTAAGGCGAGCATGTTTAGGGGAAGAAAAGCCTCCTTGGAGCGGCTAAAGTACAATCATTCGTGCACGTCTGATATTTTATGTTGCAAGATCGCATCCAAGTGTGCACAATCTGCTGCACATGCTAGCTATCAGTCATGCTTACATCATCAGCCTTTGCTGAAAATGCTCGTGAAAATGACATGAGAATATGAAGTTTGCGAATAGATTCATTCTCCAGATGCGCTCGTTCACACGCATGTTTACATTTCAATCCATTATATTTGCAACCAAGATTAACCATTTAGGTAAATTAGTGGTGGATTCACAACTCTGTCATGTTTCATGATAATGCTAAGTGTCAGGAAGCCTTTTAACAATGTCTATTTTGACACCAGGGGGTGCAGGTTTGACATCAAAGCCTCCTACTTCGCACCTCGGGTCTAAAAAGATACTGGTGAGTAGTGCAGACCATTGAAAGACTCATCTCATGGAGTTTTACACTGTGATAAAAACAAGCAAACATTGCAATTATCTGACCTCTGCGTGTATTCCTCACTATGTAGATCCCTCGCACAATGCATCGTTTTACTGTTGGAAAAAAAAAAACATCCCTTAAAATTAATTTAATATGCACACCAGCACATCTACTTCCTCCAAAAGCAATACGCAGGTATTAAGCTATCTTTCTGAATCCATTCAGTGTTCTGTGTGTTTTGGATCACTACAGCTAAAAATAAATATCAAAAATATGTTCCGCATTGAAAATAAGAAAGTAAGTAAGTTAGAAAAGAAGGAGGAAAGGAAATCACGTTTAAAGAAGCCCTCCTTCTCTGTTGAAGACGCTGATAAAAATGATGGTTGCAGTCTAACCACATGTCTGTCATCTCTAGGCTAATAAATGTAAGAAATGCGTTTCCTATGCCGATTACTTGCCAGAAGCAATATTGTGCTCCAAAGTCCACATGGATTTAGAGGTAATATGTTTTTGCAAACAACTTTTCAGAATATTTTATTCCTTTGTAACTTCATCACATACAAAATTTAAGCCCTGGGAGTCCCTGGGAGCCAAAATAAGGATAAACTGTATGGAAGGTTCAAGATTTTCCTTTAGGGAAAGTGCGCCATCACTTCTGACGGCAAAGCAAGGCACAGTGCCACTGTAATCCTTAAGCACCTCTGACCAACGCTGAATTTCTGAATGTGCTATAGAAAGAAACCCACAGACACTGAAAACAGCATGATAGCTTGGTAATTACACCAGTGACTAAGCTTGGAGACGAGAGCACAAAGGGTTGTGGCCTTCACATTTCTTTGTTTATGTGGAAGGTTTCAGCTAACTATAAGATGGCTAAGAAGCATAATACAGCTTATAAAATGAGTAAAAAAAAAAATTCCTTGATTTTTTGATTGATATTCTGTCTCCAAGTTAATTTCCAGTCGTTTACATTTCTTTTTAAGTGGGCAAACTTACAAAATCTACATGGGATCCAAAAATTATTTTCTCAACTGTATGCCATTCTGTATACATGCATATCTGGGGCATGGCTCCACATGACATTTGAGGTTGTGAAGTGGGGTCTAAAACCCGGACATTGGCACATCCTGTGGGTGCTGTGGGTTGTAGGAAGTTTGGGGGCTGGGTCAGTGGCCTTGGGCAGCTTGTGATGCATTTGGTGTTCTGATACTCGTCAAGGCCAGTGTTGACTTTTTTGATAAATTGTGCCGCATTGGCAATTATGTGAAATGGGACTGGACAGGCTGGCCTTTGGTCGCATTCTCTCATTCATCCTCACGAGGTATTCACCTGGAATAGTTTTCCCGACAAACTTGAGGTATTGAGTACTTGTTTGCTGCTCGTTTTCCATTCACTCTCTAGTCCAACTCATCCCAAACCATCTCAATTGGATTTAGATCGGGTAATTGTGGAGGTGGGGTCATCTGATGCAGCACTCTTCTTCTTGTACAAATAGCTCTTACAGTACATAACTTAGAGGTGTGTTTGGGGTCATTGTCCTGTTGGAAAAACAATGATAGTCTGACAAACCAGATGGGATGTTACCAGCAAGAACCACATTCATGCTTCACAGTGGGAACCAGACTTTCAGAACCATTTGTTCACCCCCTAACAAAGACATGGCAGTTAAAACCAAAAATCTCAAATTTGGACCCATCAAACTCAATAATTTCCTTGTGGCAATTTGACCATGACGGCCGGACTCACACAGTCTCCTCTAATGGCTGGTAATTCTAATGAACTTATCCTCTGCAGCAGAGGTAGCTCTGGGTGTTCCTTTCCTGGAACAGTCCTCACTGGAGCCAGTTTCATCATAGTGTTTGAGGGTTTTGGCAACTGCACTTGGGGACACATTCAAAGTCCTTGAGTTTTTTTTGGGATTGATTGACCTTTTTTTTCCTAAAGTATTGATAGACCATCTTTTTTTCTCTTCTCTTTACTTAATTAAGTGTTTCATGCCATAAAATGTATTTGTACTGTGATTGTAGTAGCAATAATAGGGCTCATGACTCGCTACCCACCTCTGCACAACACAGTTCTTTACCATCTTTATTTGTTACATGTCATCTTTATTTGTTACACCTCTGCACAACACAACTGATGTTTATACAGCACATTAAAAAGGCAAGAAATGTCACAAATTAGCTCTTGACAAGGCACACCTGTAAATTAAAATCTGATGAGAAAATGCCACGAGTATGCCAAGCGGTCATCACAGCTAAATACAGGTACTTTGGACAATCTAAAACATAAAACATATTCTGGGTTATTTAACACTTTTTTATTTACTACATAATTCCATGGATTCTCTTATAGGCTGTATGTGCGTCCAAAAGGTGCGTCCAAAAGAGATATAGAATTCAACAGGAGGCCAAAACAGATATAGACTTCAAGAACAGTCACCCAAACTTCCTCTAGAAGCAGTTTAAGTGCTTATTTTTTTTATATTTTTTCCCCCATTCTATTAGTATTTGGGTGGCCAAAATAAATGGGCTAGCAACACCAAGCACCCTCTGTTTTTCAGCGATAAAGAAAACATGATTATAAGGTTTCTTTTTTTGGCCTCATTATCTGCTATTAACAAATCAAGTATAATTTGCTTGGATATTATTATGTTTTTAGACCTCTCGTCTATTATCACCACTGGCACTCTGTTGTTCAGCTCGAGTCATCTTGCTCTTTGGTCTTGCAGAGTGTGTTTGGTTTCGTTTATGACCTGTTTGACATGTTTCCATCTGCTCTCTTGTTTATTTAGCCCTAATTGCACACTGTGAATCTTTTCTGATCTGTCTACATTTGCTTCATTCATGAGGCAGGAAGCCCTATTTTAATATTTATGTAATAATTCCTTTACTTTCACACTAACTCACACAGTCTAGAGGAGAACAGGATGGAAATGAAATGAAATGTTATTAAATGCATTCATATCCAGTGTGCAGAATGTATGCACGTCATCTACAATTGATATAAAAGCAGTTTGTCAATTCTAAAACACAGTGTGTTTTAGAAATGTAAGGTTATTAACGGTTCTTGATCAACTAAGGAGTAGTGATGATGCTGCTTTGTGGTGGAGTGGGTGCTAGAGGAGACGCGACATGTGGGCTTTTACAGCTTCTGTAGCTTAATGGCCTCAAAAGAGCTTGGTTGATGTCTACACCACATCATAGAATAGTGCATGTGTGTCTGTATGAGTGTGTGTGTGTGTGTGTGTGTGTGTGTGTGTCTGTGTGCGTCACTGTTTTCAGGCTCTTTGCCTCTCATCCTGCCCAGATCCTAGACATAGATTTTATTTCCAAAGCCCCTTGTGTTTGTGCCCTTTTCCCGTCAAGCAGACAGATCCTCCACCAAGCCCTTGCTAAATCCTTTTGACTTTTCTCTCCTCCTCGGAGAGCCGCAGTCATCTGGAGTTTCTCTCGGAGACATGGCAGACAGTTCAGGTCGAAGTGCAACACACAAGAGGCCATGCATAAAATTACAAAACAAGCACCTCGCTCCCCTTTCCCTCATTTGATGTTGATATCACTGATGTAAAACCTGCACGTCTTGTTTTTGTTTCAAAACTTATTCATTAATCTCATGTAAAATCAGTGCTTTTCGTGTCTGTCGCTACACCACGTTTAAGCCAAAATGTAAGCGACTCTCGAAGCAAACTGTTAACCCAACCCAGCACATTACATCGCCAAGGACAACAGATGCAAGCAGTAAAAAGACGTGGCTTTGGTGAGGTACATGATGAATACAGATCCAAGCTCAGGACATCATACCATTGTTATTAAATGTATCACAGCCCACTCTTGTATCTTCTCTATGGTGTGGGACATTGTGTAACAAATCCCAACAAGCCTTGTGAGGGAATAAGAACTGTTTTGTGGACTTTACTATCGTTCTCTGGAGAGGTTGTGGCCTGTGATAGTCAGCTCCTCAGCATGAAACCAAAACAAGGCAATGTTTCATTTTTACTCAAATAAACTAAGAGCTTATGTAAGAAACACATTACACAGATCAGGGTTAGTCACTGAGTAAATACCGACAAGCTTTTTTGGTTTCATTCGTTTGAATTAGTTGCGAATAAACCCTTCAGTTTGAAACTTTGCATGTTTTTGCCATGTTTACAACATTAATATCCAGGTATATAACATGTAACAAATGAAGATGCTAACGAACTGTACGTCACTGTGATTTGGTGTGTTGGAGATGGGCCTTTTTTGGCTAGCAATGTGATATTTTTTACTGTGAAAGAAAAAAAATCGTCAGCATAAAACCATATGCTGCTTCAAAGACTGAGTCGCTGACTGAATCATTTCCCTCCTCAGTGTTTTTTTTTTTTAATCATTTTTTTAAATTACGTTTTTCAACCTCTGTCCTAGCGATGCCTAATTGGGAAAGATGAGATTATCTTCTGGAGCTTAAAACTTTCTCAGAAGAAAGAAGTCATCTATGAAGGCAGTCACAGCAAGCTCAGGGTTCAGGCTACATCTGGAAACAACTAGCAGACAAAATTCTCTTCCGTCCTCCGGCTGAGGGGAGCGGGGGATGGGCAACCAGGTAAAGACGAGAAAAGCAGACCTCAGGAAAAAAAAGGAGGGAAAAAGAGAACAAGTGGCCAATACATACAGACAGTTGTGTTTTTTTGGTATAATATTAAGGAAAATCATTAAACTTTGACTCTACAACCTGTTACTCTGCAGGCAATGTGCTTTTAAAGTTATGTATTTATTAGTATATACGTGAAAAGGAAGCAAGACGTCAGAAAGTCTTTAGAGAGATGTTGGTTATGTCCATCTGATATGAAGGACTTTTTTTCCAGGCTTCCTGTGGAAAGAGTGAGGTAACGTACTGTAACTTCAGCCTTTCACACGCTCCTTAATGAATCATTTCATCAAGTGGGCTACAGATTTGTACTGGTGAAAGAGTACTTGGTCTAGACGCCTCTGGCCATCAAGCTCACTTTTGCCCTCCCAAAACAAAAAAAAACACAAAAGACCCCATTCAGGGTGAGTTAATGTGGCTTAATGCCATTAGAGGAATCGCTTGAGTGAAAGGATTGTGTTATTCTGGCATGACGATATGGATGTGTAGATATGTAGACGCTTCCTTCGAACAGCTGGTTTACAGAACTCTGTCTCAAATAACATTTAGTCTATGTAAAACTCAGCCATGAGAAATACACACTTTGGCAAATACACACTTAAACCATTCAGGCAAGGTTTACAGTATGCTGGAACACTGTTGTATATTAATAAGACACGCCGAAGATAAAACATGTAAAAATTTTATCTGTGGCTTCAATCAGCTACACGTTGCCAAAGAAATTGATTGAAAACAGTGATTACTGATGTTTACACATATAATGTTCATTAAAAAAAAAAATTCATGGAAAAACGTAATAGACACTAAGACAGGTCAATGTTATGAGATAGACTTTTATGTATAGGGTTATCTTTTTATAGTGTGTCTATCAATCATAAATTTTAACTGAAAGCAGATGACATTGGTAAAAAATTTGTTGCTTACACTTCAATTAAAGACAATTTAATTTTAGATCCTTCAGGGTTGAATCATTTATTCAAAAACAGCACTCTATATATGCATTCTGTTCATCGTCGAAATGACCAAATGTATATTGTGTCATATTTTTAATTAGTACCAGAAATCACAAAGTACCACACTAAATTAGAACACATGCAGGCTTTCCCTTAAAGACACACACCAGGATGCCTTTTCCCAGACAGCCATAAGTATGAATCAGTCTCCAACTCACACACTTTACTGCTGTCTCTAACTGTAATTAAGCATCAAATGTCTGGGCCCAGGAGACAGGCTAACTCATACTCTTACATTGTTGTCTAGCAAAAATTCAGTCATTTTTTCGGAGCAAATCTCAAGGAGCACATTTCCTGAATTCATAAAAGAATGCTTGTGAAGGAAAAAGCCTGCTGTTAATCCAGCATAGCGGTGGGATGGGGCTTGGCTGAGCTTCTTTCATCTCTAACGGCTTCACCTTGGATTTCTCTTTTAGCTGGAAAGAAAAAAGACACTACAGTGTTGCTGAGGAAGGGCTGGACTTCAGAACCACACCCCAGGCCTGAAAAAGCCAAAAATATTCAGGTGCATTGGAAGTCGTAAGGCTATAAATATATCTGTGGACCTGAAGAGCACATTTAGACTTTAATAACCTCTTCACCCTTCATTGAATGGCACTTTGATGCCATGGACGTCACATCTGGCTGGATGGGTTGGGCTCCTTACTATTTCTTTCATGCTACAAGAATGACTCTAGTGTTTTAGCTAGTTTGTTTTGACTACATCTTAAATTATCAACAGATGGCTCAGAAACAGATTTTCCTTCATTTTCTTTATTGAAACACGTTTTCTGAATCGTTTTTAAATCCTTGAAAGGTTAAATGATGATTGGAGCTGAACGTGTTAGACAGACGAAAACATGTGGACTTACTTAGATCGTTGTCTAATGTTTATTCACGAGATATGCAAATGAATAAATTAATATAATATGAATACATACACTTTTGTCAGAGACAGATGCAAGGATGCAAACATTGTTGATTGATGTCCAAACTTTAATAATTCAGGAAATAAAAACAAATAATGGTATAAAAAGCAGTAATTGTAAACAGGTAGAGTTCAGATGATCAGCGAACAATTTACACCAATCAACCATAACTGATTCAAAACCATTAGCCAAAACCATTAAACATTAAAACCACCTAACCACCAAAATATACGGATTGGCCGTACACACGAAGACGCAAGGGTGTCGTTTTCAGATTTATCCACTTTGGGAACTGCTAAAAAAATAGCAGTTTCAGTCTCCTAAAACGGCGGATTTGTGTGGACGAAACGCCAATACGATAAAAAATATATACGTATACAGCGAAACGCGTCTCCGTGTGGACAGGCCCTGAGAGTCCTGATACCTTTCTGTCATGGCCAGCAGTGACGTTTTGGCAGGTTGTGCTGCATCGGCTTTTCTTTGGGATTGGACCAGGTAGGCTGGCTCTTGGACCTCACGAGTGTAAATGGACCTTAGGTGACCATGAACTTGTTACCAGTTTATTGTCATGTAACCGATAATTAATGTTATTTAATTCACCTGGCAGTGGTGTCAATGTTATGTCTGATTGGTGTATATGAGGACAGAACAGGATCAAAGGACAGAAAACCAGAAACTGGGTCAAAATTACCACAAAAATACAAGGCTTGGTAATAAGCTGATAAGATATTACACAGAGCATATAGTTTGCATTAACAATGTGTCCTTTTTTACTGTAGTGTATTTGTGCGATTGAATCCAGGTGTAGTTGACCAGTAATTTGGTGTGTTGGATGACATTTGCTGGGAGTAGCCTACAAACGGCCTACAATCAATCACGATGGGCGTGCGGAGATCTAAGAATTGTAGTAAGCCATCGATTTCGGCACATACCCAATAATTTTAAATGTAATGAAATTAGAATTAAAGACAAAAGGAGGTCAAGCGTCATTTCATTCTCTCTTGACAATAGGAGTTCCCCACAGCTGTGACTGACTTTCTATGAAGCTTCTCTGTTTGGCGAGAAAAAACAGACTCATCCTCCTTGGCTTTCCCCATACGACAGCACCATTTGTTGTGTGGAGAGAAAGACAATGAAGCATTACTACTGAATCAGTTTTAAAGGATCAGAAGATGCTGGATTGTTATGGACATTACAACCTTTAGAAATAAAAGTATGTCTAATAGTAAGGGCCATTGATTTCAGTGAGAACATGATCAAATGGACATGCATGACATCATGTATGAAAATGGATTACATAAAAAAGTGAGACCAGTTAGTTCATATTTTTCTTTTTTGTTTGATTTTAAATGTTGTTTTGGATCATGTTTTATAGTGTATGCATGCCTATTCATGCAAAATCATTATTACTCTTATTAGTCCTTATTTGATTGTATACTTGCATGTAGCAATCAGCTAACATTAGTTATTTTAAATTTATAATATGATTTCATTATCAGTATTTATAGATAGATTTTAACATAATGTAACAGTTAGGTCTTCGAGTATTTGGCCAGTGACATCATTTTCAAATTTTATGCTTTAAAACATATCCATACCTTTCCCTTACCACATTCTCCTTTTCCAATCATTTTGGAACAGGTTCGTGTTAAGCAAAGTCTTAATCTGACCTTTCTGTTCTTAAGTGTTACTGATGATTTTGAACTCTCTATATTCAAATTCATGATGGTGTCTCTTTACTGTAGACTTTGACAATGAAATGCAGACCTTTCTCAGAGCATCCATGACTTGTGAGAGGGTTTTCCTCACCAAGGACAGAGTTCTGTGATCATCCACATTAGTGTTCTTCTGGGGTGTTGCTCTCTCTCTGTGTCATAGGTTTGTTTTTTTTCTTTCGGGCTTAGTAATGGCCTTCATATTTACAATTCCCATTTGCAAACTCTACACTTGGAATCAAACTCTACACTTGGAATCAAACTCTACACTTGGAATCAAACTCTACACTTGGAATCTGTAAAATTTAAGACAGTGAGAGTTTAGGGGAAAAAAAAATCTGCTATTCCTACTCAGTCAATACAACTCACATTAAACCACTTCTAATAAAACTGAAACTATACACTTTAACCACACTGTGATTAAACACTGTGGCATACAGAGACACTCTCACTCACTCATCGTCTATACCACTTTATCCTTTATACATGGTCACTGGCCTATCCCAGGAGACGTAGGGCATGAGGCGTGGTACACCAGAGTGCCAATCCATCACAGGGCACACACCTACACACACTTACACACACTTATTCACACACTATGGGCAATTTGGGAATGCCAATTAGCCTAAACTGCAGGTCTTTGGACTGTGGGAGGAAAGCAGAGTACCCAGAGGAAACCCATCAAGTACGGGGAGAACATGCAAACTCCATACACACAGAGGCGGGAATCGATCCTGGATCTGGGACGTGCAATGCGACAGTGCTAACCACTACACCACTGTATTGTTTCACTGTCCAAATACTTATGGACCTGGCTGTGGACTATATTTTCATTCTGGCTGTGACAGCGGTTATCCACAGCAAAACAAAGCATTTGCACAAAATTACATTAGGTGGTTCAAAGACTCACACACAAATATAATTTGAATAGCAAATTCAATAACAACATTCAAAGATGTACTATAATTACAATTAAAGTGTGTTATTTGTGATTATTAAAGAGAATTTACACCTTAATCCGCTGTGGTTCAACCCTGCTAGAGGCATGATGCTGCATCAAGACTCCTAGATAATGAGACACGCCACATTATATCATGCAAATAAAACAGTTTTGTGGTATTCTGAGGATGAATTGATAGTGATTGGGATCATTAACACGTAATAAGTCAGGCCATTTTGATAGTACTTATCAGTAATCTTTACTATTATTACATTAAGTTTACTTTTTGAGTACTTATCACATTAACATTTATAGACAATGTAATAAATATTACAAACGTTTATCAGTGGGCTGATTCTTTTATTACGATATAAACACCTAAGCCAAGAACAACACATGGCTTGTGGCATTCACAGACTTTCTCTTCACATGTTCCATATGTTCCCTTAGGTGGATGCTCAAATTAATAGGGCTGATCTGGGCTGACTGTTTGCTCAAATTATTATTATTGTTATTATTATTATTATTATTATTATTATTACTACTACTTCATATAAATTATTATTATTATTATTATTATTATTATTATTATTACTACTACTACTTCATATTAATTATTATTATTATTATTATTATTATTATTATTATTATTATTACTACTACTTCATATTAATTATTATTATTATTATTATTATTATTACTATTACTACTACTTCATATTAATTATTATTATTATTATTATTATTATTACTAATACTTCATATTATTATTATTATTATTATTATCATCATCATTTTGATTTAATCTTTCCTTTCTGAAACTGTTATGCATTACAATCCCTGTTGTCACAAGTCTTTATCTGTGATTCACACCAATATCGAAAACGCTTCCCTCCCTCATTGCATTACCACATTGCATACTGTGCCCTGCCTTTGTACACACTTGTGACTTGCCCACTAAACTGCATTTTTTAAATCTACAAACAGGGCAGGGTCTAACAATAAAACAAGGGTGTAAATGCAATGCAGGCGAACATAAAAAAAAAAATATCTAAACACACCCCAGCTGCTCATGTAATAAAGATGTTTTGTAAACCTTCATATCAGGCATTGCATTGGGAATACCATGGAAATCTCGTGGATGAGGAGATGTGGAACTTGTTGGTTATGTTAAGAGAAATTGGGTGAAATGGGCATTTAATACACTTCCAATAAGTTGCAGAGACTCAACAAGAGTGTAGAGCCACATGTAGCGTTAGATCGCATACCGGTCTCCCAGGGTGAAAGCACTCAAAGCATGTTAATCCTTTAACTGAGAGTACACACAAGTGTTTCTGTTGACTTTAAAAGCATCTACACCATTTGCTCTGCAATGCATCCAAGAAAAATGCTTGTGTCCATATTCTTCGAATTGAGTTCCCATAAATTCATCTTTGAGAATGTACTAGCCTGACTGCTGCACTAACACATGGTAATGCAATCGCAAAAATCCGTGCTGAAGTACAAGCTTTCCAACACATTCCAGGTCCAAGGAATGACATCGATGTGACTTCTAAATGACAAGAATTTATTCGAATAAATAACATACAGGCACAATGTGAGACTGTTCTGTCATGTGCGTTAGTCTACAGAGCAGGAAGTGCACACCGGGGTCACTTGGGAACGATGGGCTTCAAGCCTACCCACATCTGTTAAAATAAGAAAGACCTCTGTTTGACAGGAAGTCAGAAAAAAAAAATCACAAAGCGAGCTGTGTGTACACTGGCCTGATAGGTGCTTTTTAGGAAGAAAGAAAGATAATACTACATGGGCAATGGACATCTCTGTTCAGCTTCTTTCGGTCATTGCAGAGGGTCATAAAGTAACTGCTGTGAAATAGCTAATAGCTTGGGGTTATGCTGGAGAAACAGATGATTGTTTTCGTTCTGGGTTTGACACTAATTCCCCACGGCCAAAGCAAACTAATTTCAGAAAATGGCATTAGGTGGATCAAAAGTGCACACATTAATATAACTTTAATAACAATCCTAATAACGCCATTCAATTATTATAGTTAAAACAGCTTCAATTTCAGGTTTTGAAACTGTGCATTCGAGAACATTTCTTCCCAAATAAGTCCACGCTCTATAGATCAAGATCCAAAACAAATGCAGATTTTTTTTTGTGTGTGTGACAATGTGCAAAATGGCGGACGAAAATCTCAGTGTGCTGAAAAACAACTAGTAAAATTCTGAAGAAAAAGATGTGGCATGCTTTGATCGAGCAGCTGCCTCTTCTCTTGTGATGCAGAAACAGATGCTCTCAGCATGGGCCTGTTGTCCCGAGGAGGTGAGTTCCTCACCCACAGAGCTGAGCTCTCTGTTTACCCAGACAGCTGGGATACATGCACAGAGACCCAGTGCATGCTGGGAAGCCAACTTAGTCATTAAGCACAGGTTAGCTTTAAACCCATCAGTTTATTATACCTTCATTTATTAGAGCATAAATAGTCATAATCCTATAATCTGTACGAATAATACCCATGATCTTTAATCTACAGGTAATATTGGAAATATTATTTCTACATCTACATCTACAACAGCAAGAACAAATACTACTACTTCTACTACTATAACACCAATTTAAACTAAAGCTTGGTTACATATGATCTTTCCAAGATTTATATTAAAGCATGTAGCATATAATTTAAAGTAGGCCTACTGTACGTTTACTATTAAACCATAACTACAAGAACTACAGCAAGAACAACTGTTATAAACTCAATTGAAACAAAAACTTAACTAAGGAATTTCTTCAGTCACATGGAGCACTGATTTTCATGTACAGTACGTCGGAAGCTGTGCAACTGGTGCTATTCCGACCACGCGTGCTATTTTTCACACTTTTCAAGAGCGGAAGAACATCACTGGAAAACGACGAGAGATCAGAACGACCTTCAACAAGCTCAATCCCCAAAAATGTTGAAATCATTTGGCAACATGTGTATGAAGATCGTCAGAGAAGAGTCATACAGACGTGTCAGGTGTGTCATACAGAACATGCGCTGTGTTACTGCCAAGTTCATCCCCAGGCTGCTGACCCTGGAGTAAAAGGAACATTGCATTAAGGTCTGCCAAGAATTCCGACAGCGTCCCATGGATGACCTGTCCTACAGTACATGTCGAGGATCATAACCAGTCACAAAACTTGGATGTATGGGTACGAAGCAACAGTCTTTACAGTGGAAGAGCCCAACATCTGGACAAATGGAAAGGGAGAGGCAGGTCTGCAGCTCAACCAAATGCATGTTAATCGTCTTTTTTGACAATCGCAGCATTGTGTATCAGGAATTCGTCCCCAGGGGAAGGACTGGCAATAGCGAACTCTACTGACAGTTTTCGAAGGTATCTGAAGGAGGACAACATATGGCAAAAAACAGAAAAAAACTTTTTGATACCTCTTTGTACCTACTACTACTACTATAACCTTTATTGGTAAAAACTTAAATCTTATTCACAGAACTCTAAAACAAGAACAAATTAAAAAAAAGCTGAAAAACAACGCTCAGTAACTGGTGTCCCCTTAAGACTACTCCTGCAACTGCCCAGGGCAAAATAATATAATAAAGTTGCTCACTCTCATATTCAGTTTGACCGCCTCCACTAACAAGTAGTTTTCTAATGAACACACAGCTGTTTAATCCCATTCCTGTAAGTTATTGTGTGTACTTTCACTATTACACATAGCTGTAATTTATACTGTTGATTTTTCAAGATGCAACAAGCGTTTAAGATCCCTGATCACAGTCATTTATTGCTTTTCTCCAGCAATAAACAGTTTACAGTTAACAGTTTTCAGCACCATCCCTCCAGGTTCCATCAATAGAGGTTACAGTTTATAGAAATAACGTTTTTTACCCAAACCGATGGAAAATATGTTCATTATTTCCTTAATGCTCTGTGCCAAGTCTAGATAAAATATATGAGATGTGTCAAACAATTAACTGCGTAAATGTAATTCACCATTACACTCCACCTGCTCTCATGGAATCCAAAAAGTGGACCATGACTTCCTCTTACACCACAATCAGTTAGTCAGAGCCAGAGAATGCACTTCAGTGTTTCCGACTACAAGGGCACATTGTTTAGCCGTGCAATGTGTGTAAAAAGTGCCAAGATGGTAAAGGGTTAATGAC
The DNA here is from genome assembly GCF_024256425.1 of Clarias gariepinus. Lineage (NCBI taxonomy): Eukaryota > Metazoa > Chordata > Actinopteri > Siluriformes > Clariidae > Clarias > Clarias gariepinus. The sequence goes on along the minus strand of NC_071116.1, from coordinate 22,096,887 downwards.
AAATGGTTGATGACAAATGGCTGGTGATGAAAAGATGGCAAAAGTTTAGTCATAGAAAGTAAAAATGAAAGAAATCCTGCTTCCATAAATGAGCCGCAAAGAAATCAGCAAAAGCATATGCGCCAGTACGTCTAGTCGCTGAACAACTGGGCTTTCATTCTCTTTAAATGAAATAAGTTTGTGGTCGAATGTGTAGAGACGTGTTTTCAACTTGTGTCCACAAAGTACCTTAAGGTATACACAGTGAGATATATTGTGCTTCTTACATATTTAGGTTTTCACATTTCCTAGTGTAACAACATGGAACTAAAATGGAATTAATTGCCTTTACTGTATATGTCATGAATCTCCAAGGAAAAGCCATAATAGTGAAAAGGGGGCACTTCCAGTTTGCATAACTACTGTATTTGCAAATGAAGTACAATCTGCCATCAGATGGTTACTGACTGTGGGATGAAATGAGGTGAATGCTTAAGTAAGGCATTGTAATGATTTAAGCTTCAATCTTATGGATGGCCAACTAAAGCCAAGGCAAATCAGAAACAGCTGACTGAAAGAAAAAAAAGAAAAAAACACGCTCAGGGTCATATTGCACACCATGACAAGGTGAAATACTTTCGTCAGACAAACAAGATTGGAATGGTTAGAATTTATAGAAATGATGCAAGCAAATGTCACGTGTAGTTAATTAGCGTGAATCCAGATTGGCTGAGTTTGTTGATATGAAGGTTTGTACTAATCTTGTTATAAAGTGTTCAAGTCAATCTAGTTACGTAAATGAAGTCGCACGCAAAGCCGTCATTGCAGTCGTGCAGATTACAGTGACTAAGAAATGTCTAGAGAATTACAGTGTAACAGTACATTACTATTCCTGCCAAAGTTCCCCTTTAAGAGAACCACAACTTAACCGAATCCATAACTACTTACTGGTCTTAAATCTATCAAAAATAAGTCTTGGTTTCTAGAGCCTATCTGTGTCCCAAGAAAACCTCAGAATTCACCACAGAGCTAAGGCGTGAGGTGTCAGTCCTGCCGCCTGACACATCTACAAGGAGTCCAAATGCAAACTCTGGGGATGTGGAAAGACTGCAGGGCCTGATGGCTCCCAGCTGGCTTCGCGTCAGGGAAGCCGACTGTTCCACAGCACCACCAGCATGAAGCAGCGCTCGCTTTGCACGCGAGCTCTCTATTCGTTAGGGGTACTTTTCTTCCCCGGTACAATAAGTACACTTACTTGGCCGATGATCAAAAGCAGACTTTTAGTTACCTTCTGCAGACCTGGCAGATTTGTATGTTGGCCTTGTTTTCAGTCTTTTACTAATTGTTAATGGAGTTCCCTCAGAGCTGGCCAGAAGTAGCTGAATTTTGTAATTTATGTTAGTCTTGCCACCCACTAAGAAACTGTAAAACTGTCTTCCTTCAAGCTTCGCGAGTACGTCATGCCCTGTAGAAACAATCCTACCCAACAGACGCTGCATTATCAGTCAGTTCCCATGCAATAATCACATTAAGCTGTATCTAATAAGGCAGTCTGTTTCTCCGTCATTCCCTATGAAAACTGTCTCACAGTACAATTAAGGGTAGAGTAAATGTATTCGCCTTCTGAAACGGATTTATGTCTGTTGGAAGCCTGAGAAATCTTAAAACATGCAACCCTGACTTTGGTCAGGAAAATCATTGCTGAAACGGAACAAACATTAAGGTTCATTAGTTTTGTACCAACAACCAATTACATTTGCTTGAGCCATTACTTTAAATAATTCCTGTTTGTTTACTGTTCACAGTCTCGTAGTGTGCCGATGTGATATCCATTTGCTCTTTGTGTTATAAAGGACATGACCTTTTCATATTCGCAGGGCCAGTGAATGAGCAATTTGGCTGTTTCTGTCGCCAGCACTACTAACAAAGACGTAGCCTCCAAATAATGGGTCGAGACTGTGGGTTCTTGTTTTTCTCTTTTTTTTTTGCCCCCCCCCCCCATCCAAAGTGACTACATAATCACTTGACTTGTGGTTGCACTTAAGAAAAAAAAAAGACAGCCTATCAGAGACCTGTAAAACTAAAAGGGTTGTCTGCCTGAAAACCAAAACAAAACAAAGATTTAAAAGAATAATAAATCATATTCACACAAGGCCAATTCTTTCCTTAAAACCTAAATAAAGAGCTGCAAAGGATTAGCTTTAGGCCGTGTCCTTGTGGAATTCTAGATAACAAGAAGGTTTTGTCATAGGCAGTACAGCCTTTGTGATGAATATCATAACACCAGTGTGAGAAGTGTAAGTGAGTCCAGATTTACGGTGTGTGCATGCTCTCAATCATCGTCTGCTGAATAATGGGAACGAGCAACCCAGGGTCATGGATCACATGACTCGAGACCTGTCTTGGCTCTGCTGCTCCATCTAGTGGATCATAATGCAGAGGATCAACTTATAGACTTTTTCTTCTTATTCTACCAGCGTAGAAAGCCCAGGGCCCGGGGGAACTGGAACGTTTATCTCATTTGTTAATGGACTGCCAGAAAAAGCAGGACTAAACTGTAATATTCCCGGCTGTGAAACTTTAATATGTGTGTTTTTTTTGTTTGTTTTTTTTACCTTAAATGGTGTGTGCAGTACTTTGAAACCTTTCATTCAAAAAACAGTTAGGGTAAGCAATGTACCTTTATATATATATATATATATATATATATATATATATATATATATATATATATATATATATATACATACATACATATGTAGAGTTACCAGCCTGAGAAATCATTAATTTACACCACCTCTGATTAAAGCTATTGTGAAGGCTTTACAGAGCATAAGCAGCAGACACATCTTAATACCAACTGTTCAAAGGAGATTAATGCATAATTTGTACGTCTTCAGCATTGAACAGAATGCTGGAAAGCAATCCAAAAAAAAAAGAAAGAAATATCATTAGGCTTGGTGAAGTTGCATCGCAGTTGTGTTTAATATTTAAAGTTAATATAGAGTTATTTTACTTGTTCAGGTCTCGGTTCAACACAGTTATGTGGCGATAGCATGGAGTCAGCTGATTACCTAAATGTAATAAATGGCAAATAAAATATATTAATGTACAAAAATGAAACTGCACAAAACTTTGTATATTTATAATAAAACATAATAATAATCACTTTGCAACTTGATGTGACACAAAGGTGGTGTTAAATATACTTTAAGAATACAGAAATATAGGTACATGTGAGTCAGCATGACTTCAGAATCAATAGATCATGTATAGTTTGAAAAGGGTAAGCAATAGACTAAACTTATTCGTATTCGGAATGAAGAAATTCCATACGAGTTAAATCAAGAAAGCTGATTTACTACGACATGTTTAAAGTCTTTTATTTGTATCCAATGATGGATAATGTTATAAAAGTATATATAATAGATATTAGAAAGGCTGCTAATAGTGTCCAGGGTTATGTTAAGAAAACAAATCAGTCATGAACAGGAAAGCCCTACGCACGCCTCTGGATCCTGATGTTCAACAGCTGCTTCAACGCTCGGCGAATGTAAACCCCACGTGTGCTATAAGTGCACCATATTCCCATCCAAGACTCTCGGTCTCAACAGAGCGTATTTCCAAACACAGGAACACACTCATCAATAGCTGTTTTGACTAGAAGACTTGCTAAATACTATTTTCACTCCTTTAAGGAATATCACTGAGAATGGATATGAATATTGAGGTGTTTCTTTAGATAGAGTAACTGCTCATCAGATTTGTTTTAATGTCACCCAGACTCATTAAAATCATCTGCCATCTGCTATGTGTTTCATAACCCGAGAGCGTTCTCAACAAGAGTTTATCTGCTTTTTGTGCATTTCATCTGCTTTTTTTATCTGCTTTTTGTGCACATCAACCTGCAGATCTTAGCTTGAGAAAGCTCTAGACAAGATATCGTCAATTATATATACAGTATATATATATATATATATATATATATATATATATATATATATATATATATATCTTTCTCACACATTCACATACATAAGGATTAGCATTGTCATGTGACTTAAAGGGAAAAATAGATGAAAAGGTTGGAATACAAACCCATCTACACCATGTGCCATCTCTCCCTGTGGCACTGGCCCGGGGTCTGTTAATTGGTGGCATGTCTCCCCTTAACTCAGCCGCCATTTTCCTCACACAGTTGAAGCTGATTCGATTAGGCTGTTGCTCCATTTTAGTGCCGTGAGACACATCAGGAAATTTTAAGCAGGAGAGAAAGATGAGAAGACATGGTGAGTGTGAACAGAGAGAGGCAGCAGTAGGGGGTGAGGATGAGAGCTGGGAGAAAAAGAGAATGATGATTGCAAGGTTATGCCATTCAGCCCACAGCTCACACTTCTTAATTAAGTCAGCTGGGACCACCAAGCTGAACACATTATCCACTTTTTTCTTTCTGTGTCAAACGAAAAAGGCTAAATATCACTGTAATGTGGTCATTTTACACGTTTCAGGTTTGCATGTCATACATTTTGAACACTTTTAATCTTTTGTCTGTTCAAACTTGGTGAATGATGTACATAGGAATTTGATGTTCAGAAATCAGTCACTGAATAAAAGCCTTTCTTTATTACAAAACTCTTAATGCTGATTTGACACCTACATCCTTGACAGCATTGACATTAAATAATACACGTTAACTAAAGCATTTGTATCCATCCAGCTAAAACATTCCTGTGTCTAAAATCTTTGACTAGTACAAAAAAAAGCAATGATTTTTATTCCTTAATAAAACTTTAGCTATTATTAGCCTTACTTAATATGAAGTGTCTGCTGTACAGGTCCCTGTGTAAGTTGTTACTATAGAAATGATAGTAATGAATATCACACATCAGATTCAAGAACTCATCAGCGCTATGGTACTAATAGGACGGTATATTAACACTGGATATAAAGCTTTGTTTTATAGCCTTAATATATCCAAATGCATGAACCTTTAACGGTAAAGTCAGCAATTTTTAATTCAGAACGTTCGGTAGTATTTGATGTGCAACGCACATTCTGGTAATTTGGATATTTCTGGTAGTCTGCTTTAAAGGCGAACCCTGAAGTGCACCAGGGTACAGCTCTAGTAACTGGATCGGGAGCTACAGTTATGAAACCTAAGTGAAAAAAAAAATACACAAGAAATAAATAACTGTGACACTGTTAATAAGTCTGTACAGTGGAATGGAGCAGATAGCACTGTCGCCTCTCGCACCTCCATTGTTCGGGTTTGATTCCCACATTAGGTCTGTGTACATGTTCTCCCCATGCTGGGTGGGTTTCCTCTGGGTACTCCGGTTTCCTCCTACAGACCATAGACATGCAAATTAAGCTAACTAGCATTTCCAGTTATAGTGGAATTTCCATAGTGGGTGAGAGAGGGAGAGAGAGAGAGAGAGAGAGAGAGAGAAAGAGTGTGTGTTCATGTCCTTTGTTTGCCTGGCACCTGTCCAGGGTATACCTTGCCTAGTGCCCCAAGTCTCCTGGGGTTGGCTCTATGCCTTCTGTGACCCTGTAGAGAAAAGTGGCATAGAGGATGAGTGAGAATAAGAGAAAGTCTGTCTAGACTAAGTTTACTAATATATTGTGCATGTGCTAAAGTTCTAAACATCAAAGTACATGAATAAAGTAAGATGAAAACATTCTTAATTGGATGTCAAAATATTTTGGCTTAATATGTAAACAACACAGACTTGAAAATATATAACCTCTAAATATATATAACCTCTCATGAGGAAGATCTGATGGTAGATTTATGTTGTGTTAGGCCCTCATATAGTGGTAGCATGGTGGTGTAGAGATTAGCACTATCGCCCTGCACCTCCACGGTCTGGGTTCAATTCTTGGATAGGTTCGATACCCGCCTCTGTTCTTTGCGTGCTTGATAGGTTTTCTCCAGGTACTCCAGTTTCCTCCTGCAGTCCAAAGACAAGCAGATTAGGTGTGTGTGGGTGTGTGTATGTGTGTGCCCAGTGCTAAATACAGTCCAGGGGTCCCAGGTGTACCCCACCTCGTACCCTAAGCCTCCTGGGATAGGCTCCAGGCCCCCTGTCACCATATATATACAGGATTAAATGGTATAGATGACAATGAGTGAGTGAGTGAGACCCCCATATAATTACAATGTCTCGAATAATCCACTACATTATAATCATTATCATTATCATTATCAGTGCATTACGTACTAGATACCTCTTCCACTAAAAATGTTCTGGTAAGCACAGCATCTCTTTCTTTCTGTCTATTTAAGTTATATTTATTTACAGCTCTGTTCTGCATAAGCATCTCCTGAATGCTTCCTCATCCAGATGTCCCTAAGACAACAGCTGTTAGTACACAGAGCTGTATTGTCTCGATGCATTTATCTTGCTGACACCTGATAAGCATGCTATTATTTGTAAGAGAGCCGGTGTGCCTTGTAAGACAATGGCTTTACGCACCTAAAACCTCATGCATGCATTCTACTCCTTTCTTCCTGCTCCATTAGACTGCAGACAAATCTCTGGAGATGCTTATTTATTTTTCACACACAGGATCTGTAAAACTGGTATGATGGATAAAAACGCTCCTTTTGGAAAACAATATTGTTTTGAGGAGAAAAAGCAGCCCTACTTTGAAGCAAAGAAATAATAATAATTTGTAGTATGTACTGATCTAATAACTATAAGAAGCAGCTGAGATTTTTTTTGTTATTGTAGAAGAATGTATGAAAGCATCAAGCTCAGTTTTAAGAATACTGTATCTATTTAGTCTCCATTATACTACTTAACTCATGGAAACTACTGTATTGTATTTACAGCTGAGGCGGTGAGACAGACAAAACAATTGAATTCGACCGCTGTGACCACAGAAAGACAAGTATGGAGATGATGGATAATATTACACATTATTACAGTCTTGGAATCCTGAAGTATACTGGCATTATGCATTACTGGCATTATGTGAATTCTGAAGTATATAAACCTTTGTTTGATATATATATATATATATTACGTAATCCATGGCAATGGTCATAAAAATAATACTGTGTCATAAAGCTTCTCAGTTTATGGTCTTGCAGTTTCATAATATTTTGTGGCCAAACAAAAAACCACAATGTTTTCTCAAAGGCATTGCAATTAAAAGACCCTAGAATGTTTATTCTGTTTTGTTTCCATCTATCTATCTATCCCTTCATCCACCCATTTTCCATACCTCTTATTCCGTATATCTCAGGGAACTCACCCTGGGTGGCGTGCCAACCCATCACAAGGCACAGCCACATACACTCACACACCCAATCATGGGCAACTTGTAAACACAAATCAGCCTATACCACATGTCTTTAGGGAGGAAACCGGAGTACTCAGAGGAAACCCACCAAGCACGGGAAGCATTATTTTAGCATTAGGGACCGAAAATCTAAGCTGGATTTAAAAAGAATATATGAATAATACTCACTGTTTGTGTAATTGAGATATATTTGAAAATCTTTTTTTTAATACTTCATTTGCTTCATTATTCAAACAACTGCTGGGAAGATTTCATTCTAATAGCAGTACATTCATTCAGGCTAATTGTTCTTGTCTCATCATAGGATACTGACTCAGTCTTATTGCAGTGTTATGGATTCCCATCCCTGCATGTTTCGTTCAGTAAAAACTACGGGTATTATTAATGGACACTTTTTTGACCTGGCTGAAAAAAATATATATTAAAAAAGTTCTATATAATGCCTTTCTACTCAAAGAACCCTTGAAAAAATGTTTAAATCTCAACATAACTTAACAAACCCCTTATATCATCATCATCATCATCATCATCATCATCATCAGTTTTTAAATAGTTTTCTTTGGCAATTTTGTACATAAATTCCAAAAATCATAATTTGGTGAGCTATGACAGTATGGTACCGTATGTGATGTAAAATCAGGAAAGGACATGACTTTTTGATGTTTGTTTTTGTTGAATCATGATCCAGGAAACATGATTCTCCCCCCCCCCCCCCTTCCATCCATATTAATGGTTTTGGATGACATAAAAAAAAATTTGATGTAAAGACCAACACATAGAAAAGGTTCACACAGTATCAAGGGCTCATCCAGTAGGGGGAGGCATTAGCTGAGAGCCATAATTGGATCCTCAAAGAGTGTGTGTGTGTGTGCATGTCTGTGAATGTCTGTACAGGAGCCTAAGCAGTTTTAGTGGGGTTCTATCATGATTGTTTATGCCAGACGAATGGAAGCTTAATTAAACGAAGTAAGTTAAACCGTGCTCTCAACACTATTGATCCAGCTCTGCCAGAACGCCTGAAGGTTTTAGGTTCCTTCCAATAGCAGCGCAGGTTTCTGTGTTTAATGGACGCATCTAAAGCCAGGGCATATGATCACAGCAGAGGTACCACTAGGGTGTTACGAACTACAGCGAAAAGCTCTTTGGCAGAGTATGAAACACTGAAACGTCATCCAATATATTCTGCAATATCTCCTATCCTTTAGTGCGGGATGGCCGGGCCATTATCAGACGGATTTGATTAATGACAGCAGCCTGCCGATTGGAATGGGCACGAGCGTTTATTTTGAGAAGAGTTCACTCTCATTAACTGCGTACTATCACTTATTATTTGTCTGATAGACCTGAATGCGATGGTGGCAGGTTAGAGGACAAAGAAAATAAATACATGCAAGTAGACCAATTGGGATTTCTCTTTGCATTATTGTTCATTCCCATTTGAGACCTGATGATGATAAGAGCCAGATGTTGAACTACAACAAAAAAGCTCCTGCTGTGTAATTATGGATTAACACCTAGAACAGATATGTAAAATTAGGATATAATTAGTAGTATCAGAGTAGCAGAGGGGTACCTGATTGCAGTCAAGAACAATTTCAGTCAAGGGAGTCCTCGCCTAAGACACCTAATTAAATTTGATTGGTCAGAAGGTGTTATTTTATTTTCAATAACAGTAGTTCGAACAAAAAATCCTGGCTATAATTTTAATCACGCATTTATATGAATTAACTTATTCTAACATATGTTATTGTTTCTACAGCAATAACCCTTTCACATGGACTTCTATGATAGACACTACACATTATCTCAGCCTAATGATAACCATTTTACTGCACATAATACTGTATGGCTGTGTGTATGACAAATATGTAGATATGTTTTTATTTTATTATTTGACCTTAGAGGTCCAAACTTGTTCCAGTATGACAGTGCCCCTGTGAACTAAGCAAGGTCCATGAAGGTTGCAGTGAAAGAACCCCATGTCCTGCATGGAGCCAGGACCTCAACTCCACCTATCACCTTTTGGATTCAATGGAAAACCAACTACATGCCCAGGACTCCTCACTCCTCACACACTGGGTAAAAACCCCGTCCGACCTGAAATAAATCTTATGGAAAGCCTTTTAAAAGAGTGAAGGTTATAACAATAACAATCTAGAACTTAGTCTACAAGCACATATTAATCTGCACACCTTTGGACATAAAGTATATTTCATATACAGAGTATAAGTACACAAAATCCTGTACTTGAGTTCAGCATGCCATCCAGGCACATTGGACGACGGGGACTCCCCACCCTGGAGATATATCGGTTGTTTCTATGGCAGTTACTTCAGGGATTGGGTTTCCAGCTTGATGACTGATTGTCATTCATTCTACAGGCAATTTGGGAAGGACAATTAGCCAAACTTGCATATCTTTGGCCTGTGGGAGGAAACCGGAGTACCCACCAGACATGGGGAGAACATGGAAACAGCCCCGAGGCGGGAATCGAACCCCGACCGTGGAGGTGCAAGGTGACAGTACTAGTCACTCAGCCACCATGCCACCATAAAAGAATAAATATTACTTAAGTAACGGTAGAAGTCCTCCCCTAACAATTAAAAATGCAAAAGTAAATAAAAAAAGCTTGAATTAGCTAAATTAAAGAGTCTCTCTCTCTCTCTCTCAGCTTCTCCGACTGTGAATGTGCTGTTTCTTCACTTTTTGCAATCGCCTCCACTTCTGATTTCAAACAACACCTGCATGATTAGGGAAGGCAAGTACACAGAGCTTTATTAATTGTAGCAAACCATTTAAACACGGGAATCAAGGTTAAGGTCAAGACACAGGCAAGGGTCAAGCAATCTGTGAACAATATGAGCGAGGGCGGGCAAGCACATACTGGGAAAAGTAGAGACAATTAATAAACAAGGATTGGTAGCAAGTGGTATCGAACACATGGTGTGTATGCTTCACAGCGAGAGAATGTACATGCGGGCCTTAAATAGTGCGTAGTGTTGATTAAGTTCAGATGCATGTGATCAGTAGTAAAGTGAATGTGAATGTGAGAAGGTGTGTGAACCAGTTGTGGAATTCTAAAACTGGAATTGAGATATCTCAGGCCTCCATTTTAACCACTGAACCATGTGTGGACTTTGAAATGTTTAAGGTTCTGTTTGTGCATCTACAAATAGGAGTTTTAGATCAGAGATAGTTGTAAATTGTAGTCTGTGGTGGCCATGGTAGTAGATCAAGTTGTCCACTTGGAGCTGGACGACAACTTTAGATAGGTATTACACGACCATATTGTTGGTTATTTTTCTTTGCCCCTTTATTAATTTTTCTCTTGTTTTGACCCTCAGTTGTTTGTGCTGGTATCTGGTCACTACTGGTTTTCAGCATAACTCTATGTTAATACTCTTGTTGTTCCAAGCTGAGCGAGAAAATCTTCCTCAACGGGAAGGTGATACCATTTGGCAAACCGTTTTGAAGCGCTTTATTGCATAGTGAGTCCTATTCGATTATGCTACATTGCACAAATGACTTCTGATCTGAAAAAAAAAAAAGAAAAGCGTTTGTGATTGTGCATGTCATGTATAGTAGTTAAGCTCAATTATTGTATCTATTTTGAGTCCTTTCCACTCTGCGTATGACAAGACTAATCCATTTGGGTTTCATTTCTGCTAATTAGCACCTACTGTGCTAAAATTATAAGAATACCCCAATTCCATGGCCATTATACGCTGAGATATATGACTGCATAATACAATTAAAGAGGTAAAGATGAGGAAGATGTGATTTGTAGTGAAGACTTTTCGCCTTTCACCATAAAGCCCGTTTGCTTTGAATGGCTATAAAGCTTTACTAAGAGCAAGCTATCTTTTAAGTGCTGGAAATTAAATGGAGTGTTTGAAATCCAGCAGCATTAGCTAAGCTCAGTTTATTTCCTTTTGGAGGCTTCTCACCTCCACAATTGTTATATAATAGATAATTATTACAGTCTTCTTCCAAACACAGAAAGTCAGCATCCTAATTGCCTAGCTCAAGATTCTTCTTCTTTTTTTTAACACTTTTTCTGTATGTGTGAGATTACACCACGTCGTGATGACTATTGGCAGCACTCAAGATGCAAATGACTTAGCCAGTGTGTGTGTTGGATTTAGACATCATGCAGTTCCATCTCTCGCTGTGAGACACGCTCGGCTCGGCACTATCTTATTACCATCATTTTAGGCCAGACCCAACAGTTTTTTTTATCTATGCAAATTGGGACTATTCATATTTCTTGTCTTATTTTATCCTTTTTTTTTGCCAGGAAGACCAAGTCATATGCCATATCAGACATATAATGTATGGTTATATGCTTAAATTATTTTAATTTTGCCCTTTTTTTCCTAGTGCAATTTTTTCCCATTACCACTTCTAGTGGAATTAATAAGAGACAATCTACAGGCATCTTTGACTATTATGGCTTTCAGAACAGGGTTAGATTATAAAGTCATTTTCCACAAGCTTTAGACGCCTCACTGACTTGTCAAGCATTAAAAATGTCATTCAGCGTTCTCTGGATTTAATAAATCCGTTTTCATGAAAATACTGTATAATAAATGTAACAGGTATTTTAACTCATAGATTTGTTAAACATCTTATAATGCATTAATAATAGGTCTTATTAATAGTTCCATAGTTAGTTCAATCCTCAGCTAAGGTTACTGCATGGTCTCTATATGTGTTTCCTCTGGGTTCTCTGGTTGCCTTTAAAAAAAACATGCTAAATTGTCTTTTGGTGGAAATGTGTGTGTAAGCATGAAGCCCTTCTATGGACTGGCATTCCTTTCAGGGTTGAGGTGTCCGCACCTCATGTTCAATGCTCATAAGCATTGTGACCCTGACTAGAAAAAAAAAGTTATAGTGAAAATAAATGAATAAGAACTAATAAGATTTATGAACCTTAAACAGAATGGTGTGGCTGAGGGCACTGGTGGCTAAGAGGTAGGTTTCTCGTCTGCCATGTGGAAGGTCCTGGTTCAGTTCTTACTCAATGCCCAAACCCAAGCCACTGGACGCAGTGTCGGTCCCAAGCACAGATAAAGCGAAAGGGTTGCGTCAGGAAGGGCATCCAGCATAAAACCTGTGCCAAGTTGTGTGCAGCTCATATGGTCCAGATGGTGGGATGTGGCGACCCCTCAATGGGAGCAGCCGAAAGACTTTTTTCTTTTCTCCATTTCACAAAAATGAATTGAATTGATGAACCCGACCTGATCTTATCTCATAAGTTTTTATAAAACAATGAATGTAAAATGTTAACAAAACCTAATTCCTTCCCCATACCTCATATTGGTAATTTATCCACTGGTCTGTGAACTCATGTATGCAAAGTATGTGTGTTCTACTGCCTCACTGCCATGTTAAGCTGCAAAAGCAGCAGCTTGAAAAGATTTGGAGAATGGCTTTATTTGTCTCAGAGAATGCACAAGTTTCAGACAACAGGGAGAGCTGGCTAGTGGGTGGGAATTGGCAACACCATATTGGAGAGGAAATGAACAAATAATCCACCCTCTCTCTAAGACTTTAAACCCTGGAACACATGGTTAGCCCTGAGCATGGCTTGGATCCACAAGTTACCCATAATCCTTCATATTGTCTGAATGTCCACCTCCATGTGTTGTACCTAATTACCCGTGCAAAATTCGGGTACAGTCTCGCCCAAGTGCCATACAGGGCACAACTGGACATACTGTAGGAGTGAACTATGTCTCTGTGACTGTCACACAAACTCTAAGTTATTTTTTCCTTCTGCTACATACTTAAAGCCATGAAAAAGGTTTTCTCTTAAATCAGTCAAGTTCAACAAAATGGTGAAAGGTCACAGTATGGCATATATGAAATCTCATCATGGTGTGTTGAGACTTTCAGGATTTTTTTGAGAAGTCCTGATCAGTGAGACAGTGAGACTAAAAGTGCATTTTATTTTCTGTCCACTGGCACGTGAAATATTTTCTCTTTTCCGCTTTTCAGACATACCATCTGAAATGATTAGGATTCAGGGAGGCGGCACATAATGAAAAACTAATCGCATCAATCTTTTCATTGTTGCCAGAGAGACGGCTCATTTACAGACGGTCATTCCCCCACCTGCTCGGAGATCCAGCAACAGCTGAGGCTCCGTGCTGCCATGCATGCCAGTGACACACACACACACACACATGCTCACATACACATGCACACATACACAGACACACAAACACATTATGTCCAGGACGTAAATACCTCAGACAGCGCTTGACGAGCTTTTGCATTCGGAGCAGACAAGTACTGTATCTCAGCGCAAATCAATAGCATTAAAATGGACTTAAAGCTGTAGAGCAAATGAGAGAGAAAAGCTTGTCTCGGGATTATTCTCTGTTCGGTAATGACAGCAGTCAGGAGTGAACGGTAATGACAGCAGTCAGGAGCGAAGGAGTCCAATATGGAAAGCACCAGTCAAGCAGGGGCAGAAGTGTGAGAGCGTTAGAACACGCTGGTGAAATCCATCTGTCAGATGTCTTAGCAGGTCATCGAGCAGCAAGAAGTAGAAAGTCAGTTACAGTGTGTATTAGTGCGGATATACTGTACTGTAGGCTAAAGCGCAGAGTGAGGGATGGTTTTTTCACTGCAAGAATTTCTTTCCTTTATACCTTTTCAGTTTAAGCACCCCAGATTACTTGCCGTTTTCTATCGTATTAACAGTTTAGGATGGATTTCACTGATGTAACCTCATGTAACACCTTGAGAGTGAAATGTGTTTCTTTAACTTGATGTTCTACTGATTTGAATATTTCAGGAATGTGACCAACTTCATTACAATTGTCTATTTTATTTCTATGTACAGCATGATGGTATTCGTAAAATAATAAATGATGTGCTGTGTCGTGATGCTGTTAACACTCTGACGATGATGATTGTCCAATAAGAGCAGGTCCTGAAATATTGATTTTGATGTGTTTTATATGTTAAAGTAACGCCTCATATTATAGTTAAATTTAAGCAATATCACTAAAGAAGGCGTGCGGTTGTACTGAATATCAACACGGCTGTGATGCATCTTATGGGGCAACATTGTTTTTATACAAAAGAGTTCTACAAACGCCATTGAATATCAACAGATTACGATTAGTTTAATTATTATAGTTATTATGCATCACCAGCACGTATCCTACCACACGTGGCAGAACCAACTAACTAACCACAACAGGCGCAGCTGGCAACCGACAGTTAGTGTAATTAACAGGGTGAGAGTAATCTTTATTCTTACCAGTGCTATGTAGCCAGAAGGTGAGAAGAATGAAACATGAAGATGGTGGACAGCCTTACGAGATTTACTTTATATTTCCACTTAAATAAAAAACCAGCTAATTTTCAGGTTCTGGGGTTGAATCCTAAATAGCGTTAAATATACAGTAAAGCTAGTGTGCTATGTACAGTAAGGTGAACAATCTGTTGTTCCACACACAAAGCATTTCCCTTGATCAGATGTAGCTTTGTAGCTCATTTAAACCGTGAACAAAACAACAGACGGTTCAGAGGCAAATCAGAACGACTTAGAAGCAATTATTAAAGAGAGAAAGTGTTGTTTAAGATGACAATGTTTTCAAGACGTGTGTTCTTGCTGAAAGAGCTACAGTGACTGGTTTTGTCGGTGGGGTTTTGGCAGGCAGCTGCTCTCCACTCCTTCCAGTACTACAGACTGTACTGACCTACTTTTACTCATGCTGGCGCCCGGCAGTGGATGTGATTAATGATTAATTGTTAGAATACTAGTGATGTAAAGTGATACTGTACCTACAGAACTGTACTGTATAGTTAAACATCCCAGTGCTGTTATGCCCTATTATAACCACTTGGGGAATGTCTCTTATCCAGTCAGATTACTCTTTTGGAACTAAATGTTGTATAATTAATGTTACAGAACATTTATGAAACAAGTTAATTTCCTGTTATGTCTTATGTAATTGCAGTTTCAAAAAAATTTCCTTCACTTGAAGTTAATAATAATAATAATAATAATAATAATAAGAAGAAGAAGAAGAAGAAGAAGAAATAGTGCCATCGCCACCCGGGCACACCAAAAAGACCGAGGGCACAGTGGACACATGCATTTAAAGGGGACATGCAAATACCATTATGACATGAACAGGAAGAATTTTATGTTTAGACCTCCAAAAAGCCCCAGATGTTGGGAAAAAAACATCATACTATAATATCAAAGTGATGTTTTATGAACTTTAGTAAATGAGTAGCTCGTCCACCATACAAGTCATTGTGTTTGAGCTCTTACTACAGAAACAATAATGTACAGTATTCAAATAAAATAGTATATTATATTTGTTTATTATTATAGTTATTATATGACTAATGTCCCAGTTGTGCAGCTAAACCAAAACAAAGTCCACCATCTGACCAGGAAAAATAAATCAACATCTTCTGACCAGTCAAAATCCAGAATTCAAAACACGCCGTCCTCTATATTTCTTGGAACAATGATCAGGTCATTTCCATTGATAAGCTCAGAGTGACAAGGTGAAATAAAAATGTTGAACTTACTGGTGCTTGGAAAAAGGAAAGAAAAAGAAGTTCCCTGAATGGCGCCATATATAAAAGAAAAATATTCTTAGAAGGTTCTCAAAGCGTAAGAAGGCCTATTGTGTGTTCATTTCCATAAACACTGAAAATCAGTGACATGCAGTTACATCTGTGTTGCAACACACTTAAAAGAACTGACCTCGGCCAACAGAACATCTAAAGCATCATGTTAAGCAGCAACAAAACAAGCACACACTTATTACTTTAAAATCCATTATCCAGCAAAGTGTGTGTGCGCCTGTGTCCTGGCTAGCTGGTGTGTGTGACCAACGGAGGATGCTGTAGCCAGACCCCACATGTTGAGCAGCTGTAGGATCCTCCTTGTCTTGGGCCTGCAGGACTATGTTTGATCCTCGTGTGGGGCAGATGGTGATGTCTTTGTGCAGCGGTGGCTGTTATTAGCTGTGACTTTCATCCATATGCTTGAATGAAAGGGCAGGTGGCCAGGGAGATGAATTTTTTAAACAGATATGACTCTATCTGCAGTAAAGTCTCCTGGAATAGACTTCAGCAGCCCTATTTGACAGCTCTATTGGATTTCATCACAGCTCAGAGTTTTTGTAGAAATAGTTCCATTGTGAGTCCATGATTGCATGCTGAAAAGGCACATGTGGTAATGTCCCAGAGTTCGGTTGAGGTGGATAAATGTTCAGCTTTAGAGTCTGCACGGACTCTAAAGTAATATACTGATGCTGCCAACTTCAGTGTTTTTCACATTCAGTACTGCGCAAAAGACTTAGGCCACTACTCCTTTGTTCCTATTAACCTAAATTAAATTAAATTATACAGAATTCAAGAGATGGGAACACATGTTTTATTGTTACAGGCTGCAAAGTGCCCAAAAATGGGTTAAAAAATGGTTCATTTTGTAAAAGCCTCAGCAGCAACCTCATTTCCCCTCTCATCTGTTTCAAGCATTCAGCATCACAAGTATACTAATCACCGGCCTGATCATCTGTAATCATCTGCACCTACTGAGAACTTGAGAACTACTCCTCAAGTCTGCGTTAAAATACAAGAAAAGTCGGTCACTTGAAGCACAATACAGTGGTACTTCAACATACAAATGCCCCAACTTAAAAAAATTCGCCTTAAGAATTGACATTTTGCAAGAAATTTGTCTCGGGAAACACAAAGTATTTTTGGCACACACGCAATCGAACTAAGCCAAACCGAATGCTGGCTAAGTTGCACATATGTCTGGGAGGCGTGCAAAACTTGTTTGAGTCAGTGGAAGGTCAAAAGAAGTGAGTTTACAAGATTTTTCTACAAGATGTAATGAAGACAAAACCTTCTTGGGACACATAGGTGGTAGCAAAAAGAAAACAGAGCCACTTTCAGTTTTGTTTTAAAAGCAGCCAGTTCCAAGAGGAATCAAATTAAAATTAAGTAAGGTTTACTATCTATTTATTTTATCTTCTACTTTATTTACATGTCTTTTCTACATGTTTTGATTGTTTTTTATATGCAAAATATGATTATAATGTTGGAAATTGGTAATATTGCTAATACTTTTGGGTGGCTGGAACGGATTATCTGCATTTACATTATTTGCTATGGTAAATGTGTTTCCCTATATAAATTTTCGCCTTAAGGACTCGGCCCCTAAACAGATCGTATGCCGACATCCGTGAGCTGTATGAAGAAATAAGAGGTGGATCGGTCAGTGCTCTATGTTAATGTCTCATGACTCTTCCATTTAAAAATGCAAGTTTGTAAAAGTGTTTTCTAGACTTGTACTAATAATGCAGTTTTAGACTATAAAAATATAATAAACAACAATACCATGTCATACCTGTATGTTTGGCTAGTACTTTAAGATTTTTTTTTTTTTTTTACTGTTTATGGTGCAGAAATAAAATATTTACATGTGCATTTATACCAGTTGGGAGGAGATGTCCATATCCAGAGTGGATTACAAAAATGCTTTACAATCTCATTCACTCATTATCTATATCACTTAATCCTATATAGACGGTTATGGGCAGCCTGGAGCCTATCCCAGGGCACAATGCAGGGTACACCCTGAACTGGGTGACAATCCATTGCAGGGCGCATACACTTACACACACACACACTACAGGCGATTAGGAAACACCAATTAGCCCAATCTGCATGTCTTTGGACTGTGGGAGGAAACTGGAGAACCCTAAGGCAACCCACCAAGCACTGGGAGAACATGCAAACTCCGTGCACACAGTGGCAGAAATCAAACATGGCTGGAAATTGAACCTGGACCTTGCCGGTGCAAGGCAACAGTGCTAACCACTGAGCCACCATGCTGCCTGCTTTACAATCTTGATCAATAAATACATACTGGTACCGATTTATTAGGTAAATGGCCTGCAAGATCCTTGATTTTTACCTGTGAGGCCACTTAAAGGCAGGAACAGATACAGAACAAGGATATTTTAAAGAAACACATTTAAAGTGCAATTACATCCTTAACACCAGATGTGTTAACACAAGTTCATATGTTTAAGTGGGAGAAACAACTGTGTGTGTTTACGCAGAAATGGCATTTATCCAGAGAATGTTTTGTAAATAAGATTACCATTTGCTAAAAAGTTCTAAATTGCCCTGTGTATGGAGACCTTTGGGACACACCGTAGTATAAAAAAAAAATTACAGACAACATATGAATTTTTTAACAGAGTGATAATTTAAGTGCTCCATAAAGAGGTAGGTGTGACATTAGGGCTTTGAGGTTGGCACTGTCTTGGCGGTTTAAAACATGCCTTCTGTCCTGTACCTGTGGAGGTTGGTTTCCTCTGGCTACTCCAGTTTCCTTACCACAGTCTATTGACCTTATATGTAGGTTGATGGGCAGTTCCGTATCGCCCATCGTGTATGATTGTGTGTGTGATTATGCCCTACAATGGGTTGGCACCCCATCCAGGGTGTACCCTGCTTTGTGCCATAGGGAAAGGCTTCAGGCTCCCCTACACAGGATATG
Source organism: Clarias gariepinus (assembly GCF_024256425.1). Classification (NCBI taxonomy): domain Eukaryota; kingdom Metazoa; phylum Chordata; class Actinopteri; order Siluriformes; family Clariidae; genus Clarias; species Clarias gariepinus. Next base: position 22,078,037 of record NC_071116.1, on the reverse strand, counting down.
TACTGTAGTGTTAAAGATGGATAGATTAAGTAGGAGGTCTTTAATCACTGTTTAACACAACCAGTGGCACAGCTGTTCGGATATCTAGGGAGAGTTCAGAACACAAGAGAGCTTTAATGCATGTCTTCTTGTACCCTGAGTGATGGTGGGATCAATCAAACAGTGCTAAAGGACCAGTGGGAGAGTAGTGCAGGTCATATGGTAGGTACTTTTGAGGGATGTGGATGCTGGTTTATTTTGTCTTGTAGACAAGGATCATCAGTGTTTTAAATATGATGCAGGCAGCTACAGGAAGCTAGTGGAAAGTGTGTAGGAATGGGGGGATTTAGGAAGGTTGAACACATGTTGTTCAGCTGCATTCTGGATCGGTGGCTGAGTTTAAATTGCACACAGATGCAGACCTGCTAGGATCAAGTTGCAATCGTCCATATTTGGAAATGACAAGCATCTGAGTGAATGAAAATTAAAAAGTCCTTAAGATGTTGTAAAGGAGAAATCAGCCTAAACGTGTTGGAGTAGCACCACGACAGAAAGTGGAAAGTTGATTGTCCAGGGTTATTTCAAGGCTTCTTGCTGTGACAGAAGGTGTGATCTGATAGTTCAGGAAGATCCTGACATGGGAATGCATCACCTGGGACGAACAGCCATTCAGTTTTGCTGAAAAGTTCTGTTGACGATCTGCCAGCCATCTTAGCTTAGATCACATGTGGTGATCTGAGCAGAGACTTGAGTGTCTGAGGGAGGAAAGGAGGTGAGTTGAGTGTATCTGGAGAGCAGAGCTATAAAAATCCATGTAAGGATATGATCTCAAAAAGAGATTGAGCAAACACAAGAGGACTAAGTATTGAGCCTTGTGGGATAAAAACTGGCTCTCATCTGAAACAGAAACTCCTCAGCTCTGAATCTTTTTCTCTTATGAGCAACTCATGAGGCATGCATAGTTTCATGAGAGGAGAGAGTGTAGGAGGAATTGGAGAAAGGTAGAAGGTGGGGGACTGTTAACTGTAACTGTAGAACACTTGTAGCCAGCAGGGGGCTCTAGATTTTAAAATCTACATTTTAGATTTCCTTTAAAATTGTGTTTTGTGGACACAAGCTATTTTATTATATACTTCATTAGCTTTTATTAAGTTGTCAACTTAATAAAACAAATGCTAATAAAAGTTTATTAATTGAATTAAGTGGGATAAGTAATTTACGATTAAAGCAAAACTTTACTATAGACAATACGATAATACGTCCTGCTTAGAGTTATCTCAGAGAGCTCCTATCTTAGCTTAAAAAGTCCTAGACTAAAAGTGATTTAGGAAACTGCGCAGAGCAACTTTGAGTAAGGAAAGTACAAAAACCTTTATCTTACTGAGGGGGTCTGGTTGACTTGGGGGTCTGGTTGACTGTTGCTAGGGATGATGAGGCAAATCAAGGACTGTGATTTGTTGATAAAAACATAACCTCTGACCTCTGTAAAGGTCTTGAAATGCGCTCTTTGAGAAAATGGAATACACGATAATAGAAGAGACAGCAAAATCATAATGTTTGCATATAAAGAAATTGTATAATCATAACTACAGGCTACTATGCGAAGTTTGTCTTAGGCTAAATATCTTCAAATTCATTAAAACAGCCAAATGTTGAAAATGTGTCTACTTTTGAAGCTACCAATTTCCATGATGCAGTAGTTACTATATTTAAGTTCTTACATTTATTTACCATACTGATTTTATTACTTGTAATTCATTTTAGATTGATGGGAGCAAAATTGCTCAGCTTTTACCAATTTACGTGATTGCAGGATAATCTATTTAAGTTGCACTTTTGGATGGTATGTAGCCAACAATCCAAGAGAGATGGAAGGAAGTAAAAGAACCCAAAAAAAAAACAAACAAATTGAACAGAAGAGAAGTATTTAATTTTAGCTTTTTTCTTTCCGCCATTTTGTCCTCTGCTATAAAAACTCTTAAGCCTATTAAAAGTCCTCCTCTGCACTCTTAACAATTTCTACCTTAGGAGCTGTTTTTAGGACTAAGATGTTTCAAAGACGTGAAACTGGAATTTGAACCCCGACCCTGGAGGTGCGTGGTCACTGTGCTAACTCCTACACCACCAGGTAATAGTAATAGTTTCCAATTATATACAATACTTATTAAATAATTAAATGAGTGAAATCATGAACTAATGCTAAAATGTTCCACTTTTTTATCATACTAAAATGGCAGTTCTGACCAGAAGTTGAAGTTTGAAAGAGTGCATGGGAAGTTCACGCTAAATATTCATTGTACCTCATTATAGGCTTGAGTTGTGCTTTCCAAAATGTACGATCCAAAAAAGATCCCTCACTAATTATGCATGATTGGGAACTTGCAAATGTACAGCCGTCTCATCAGGGATGAATGATTCGAGCTGGAAAAGATGGAGCGAAATAAGCTTTGTGAATTTTTATTTTGTCAGCCGTCTGGCATCTGTGTGGCCATGTCTCTCAGGAAATTGTGTGTGTGCGTGAACCTGCATGTGTGTGTGTGTGTGTGTGTGCACTCAGGCAGTAGGGAGGAGGAGAGGAATCGATAATAGAGCTGTCATGAGCCTGACAGCAAATGCTGATTTCACTTCAGGAATCTGTGCTTTTGTCAGCTCTTCTCTCTCTCTTTCTCTCTCTCTGAGTCTTTTGCTCTTTCTCCCTCTCTCACCGTTATCAGGGCAGGATTGTGACTGCGCTGTCGACCCCCCATGAAGAGTCAAGCCCCTGCTCATCTTCACATGACATTGGCTGTTTTTTTGTAAAGTACTGACCTTCCCACCTCCTCAGAGTCTGCAAAACACAGAAAGACACGAAAGAAAAATGTTACACTCTTCTTCTCACTACTTAACAATGTCTTATGACCTGAGCCTTTTTTTTTTTTACACAAAATATTCAGAATGTTTATATCAAAATAGCCATTAAATGTAATTAAGCTTAGTTAAATGCATTAGCAATGCAAATCCATATTGATGGAATACTAAATGAGCCAATAATCAATTAACTCAGACCTCATTATTATCCAAAGGCTGCTTTCACACTAGGCTCTCCGGCATGGATCCACTTGGTTGGCAAGTACAGTACACTCAAGTACACTGGGTGTACCATGCTTGGGTTCATTTGGAAAAAAGGTACCAAGTCTCGAGCACAGCATGGCATACTCAGGCACAGTTCACCTACAGTACTGTCTCGGAGCGTGTAAATCTGCAAGTGTGGAAACAGTTTAAATACTGGCGAAAATGTTGGCTAGGAAATGGAACATCATAATCAAAATCTGAAATAAATAATGTGTGACATTTACAATCCCCAAGAGTTTTTCACTCTTTTCTTCATATTAAATACAATAAAATGAGGATTCAATTAAAGAACTGGAAACAGATGTTTTACTGTGACAGGCTGCAAAGTGCCTAAAGATACAGTTTAAAATTTGGTTGTTTATGTAACCTCCTCAGCAGCAACCTCATTTCCCCTCTCGTCTGTTCCAACCACTCAGCACTCAGCATCACCAGTATACTAATCACCACTAATGATCATCTGTCATCATCTGCACACAATTCTCACTGGTTCATGAGTCAAGGAATTCATGAGTCACAGATCACTCTGTGGCGTAACAAACACAAAACATTCCTTTGAAGCTACTCAGGTACAGGGACTGAACTGAAATTTAGAGCCAAAAACAGTCCTGCAGAAAGCCTGGAGAAATATTCCTAAAGACTAAATTAGAAAAAAACACTTGCATTAGTAGATATAAAATAGTATATACCAAGGAGCCCAAAAAATGTACACACACTTCAGCAGTCGTTCTTTATGATGTTTTTTTATTTTTAATTTATTTAAATATGGCAGCAGTGTGCAGTATTATGTTTCCTCTAACAGTCGCACCATCATAAATCATGTGACCATCAGAAGGATACATATATATCATGTTGTAGTGTGTATACATTTTTGGCTCCTCTATATACACAAAGTCTGAATCCATAGACGTCTTTCTGATATGACATTTAATTTCAGACCCAAGATGGCTTTGAATCTAACAAGGGAAGATCAAACAGAGCCAGACTTGCACCTCGCACCTACAGTACAGGGTCACGGGTCCGATTCCCGTCTTGTTGCATGTTCTCCTTGTCCTTGGTGGGGTTTTTTTTCCAGGTACACTACATTCATCCCACAGTCCAAAGACATCCAAATTAGGTTAATTGGCATTCTGAAATTGTCCGTAGTGAGTGAGTGAGTGAGTGAGTGAGTGTGTTTATATGTGCCCTAGGTTTCCTGGGATAAGCTCCAGGCCCTAATGAACCTGTTCACAGAATAAGCGGTAGAGAGAATAAATACTGTTCAGTATAAGGCTAAAGCTGAAGAGCTGGCGAAAATCTAAACCCTGACAATCACTTCCATAACACTGGTCTATGCTTTGTGTTGGTGCGTTTTTTTTTTTTTTTTAACATTGGTGGTCAAACCCAGGAACACATTGCCTACTGATCTTAATTGCATGCTCGCAAAGTGGGTGTAAAAACAAAAAGAAAAAAGAACCGCAACGAATAGCTTAAACTAGGCATGTTTTACAAGAAACTAACAGTTATCGTCAACATTTCCCGATCGTGTTACTTTCAGGTCAAAAATTATCTAAAACATATACACTAAAATGTTCACTTTAAGAGCACAGAACATAAGCGCTGGAATAAAATGGCATGGCACATTGAGTACAAACTGAGACTGTGAGTGATCACACTGGCAGTGAGAAAAAAGAAAAAAGCTGTTAAAGAAGCAACAGAAGGAAGCTGTTGTGTCAGTGAGGTGTTAAAAATCTGTTCGCACTTCAGTTTGGTGCGTTTTTCTAAAACACCAATTATAGAACAATGATGACTCTGTGCATCTGTCTGGAGATTCGCTTAACTGTTTATTTGTGTATTCGTTTTTTTTCTTCGTTTAAATGCCCCAGAAAGATCCACACAGATCACAGAGTCTAAAACCCGAACCCAATGCAATGCTCGGGCGTTTTTTGCACATTTACAAGCGCATAGAATTTATTTTTTCCAGTTTATAGATGCTTATTTTAAATGCATTATCCTGTGCAAGGACCATAAAAGATTTACCCTCTGGACTTTTCACCTTTTCTATTTCTCGTGTAAATCAAAGAAAAATCGAGTCTTTTATGGTTGAAAACTCATTCATGTTTTATGAGGAGCCAGAAGCGAGACGTGGATAATAGAAGCGCTAGCACAGGTGCCTTGTCTTTCACTCTGATTTCATTACATCACACACTTTAACAGGAACATCACACAGAGAGGTCATGTCTGTGTCTCTGAGGAACTACTAAATAATACCTTTGAACTAAATGGCTCAAAGTTCAACCTAGTTAAAGAACAATGTTTTAGGATTCCTGGGTATAAAGCACTCAAACTAGTTCCGACTTCTTCATTGAATCCTATTTCAGATTTTAGGGACTTCCATACATTGTTTCATAAATCCTCCATTGTTTGATTAATTGGATGAATTCTCTATTTTCAATGAGTGAAGCTCCTGAAAAAAAAAGGTCCTCCATGGCGTAAATATGCTACCAGGAGCAATGCTACAGTAGGTGCTTAAGCCTGGTCCTCACTTCTTGATTTTTGTTTCGATTTCAAAATTGTGGTTTGCTGTTGCTTCGACACACTCAGATGTCATTAGCTATGGTGTAGCAATGATGAGCTAAGACAAAAAGTATTATGCAAGAAAAAAAAAACTGACTTAAGAATAGTTTTATGTTGTGCCAAGAGGGTCTATGATGCCTGTGAGGAAAATCACAAAATTCCATAAGTTCAGTTACCAGTGATACCATCCCTAGGTTATCTCTATGTTCTCAGAGCCCAATAGTCCCCAGATTTATATGACATACAATGGGAGCTTGAGACAGCCCTGTGTTCCCCAGTTCTGGGGTCCTGTGTTTGCAGGGTCCCATGTCACCAAAGGTCCTACAGTAGGTTTCCGGGGTTCTATGTTCCCTTGATATACTGTATATAGCACGTACAACCCCGATTTAAAAAAAGTTGGGACACTGTACAAAGTGTGAATAAAAACAGAATGCAATGATGTGGAAGTTTCAAATTTCAATATTTTATTCAGAATACAATATAGATGACATATCAAATATTTAAACCAAGAAATTTTATTGTTTTAGGGGAAAAATTGAGGAGACAAGTTACTCAAGTTTAGGAATAGGAATGTTGTCGATTCTTGTCTAATACAGACTTCTAGTTGTTCAACTGTCTTAGGTCTCCTTTGTCGCATCTTTCTCTTTATGATGCACCAATTGTTTTCTATGGGTGAAAGATCTGGACTGCAGGCTGTTTCAGTACCCGGATCCTGCCATGACTGTAATTGATGCAGTATGTGGTCTGGCATTGTCTTGTTGGAAAATGCAAGGTCTTCCCTGAAAGAGACGACGTCTGGATGGGAGCATATGTTGTTTTAGAACTTGGATATACCTTTCAGCATTGATGGTGCCTTTCCAGATGTGTAAGCTGCCCATGCCACACGCACTCATGCAACCCCATCCCATCAGAAATGCAGGCTTCTGAACTGAGCGCTGATAACAACTTGGGTTGTCCTTGTCCTCTTTAGTCTGGATGACATGGCGTCCCAGTTTCCCCAAAAAGAACTTTAAATTTTGATTCGTCTGACCACAGAACAGTTTTCCACTTTGCCACAGTCCATTTTAAATGAGCCTTGGCTCAGAGAAAACGTCTGCGCTTTTGGATCATGTTTAGATATAGCTTCTTCTTTTTTGACCTACAGAGTTTTACCCGGTAACGGCGAATGGCACAGTGGATTGTGTTCACCGACAATGTTTTCTGGAAGTATTCCTGAGCCCATGTTGTAATTTCCATTACAGTAGCATTCCTGTATGTGATGCAATGCCGGCTAAGGGCCCGAAGATCACCACCAGTATGGTCTTCCGGCCCTGACCCTTACACACAGAGATTGTTTCAGATTCTCTGAATCTTTGGATGATATTATGCACTGTACTGAAAATGATAACTTCAAACTCTTTGCAATTGCAAACTCCTTTCTGATATTGGGCCAATATTTTCCACCGCATCATTGGGGGAATTGGTGATCCTGAGAGGCACTACCACTCTGAGAGGCTCTATTTATTCATGTTGCCAATTGACCTAATAAGTTGTAAATTGGTCCTCCAGCTGATTCTTATATGTACATTTAAAAGTTTTCCAGCCTCTTATTGCTACCTGTCCCAACTTTTTTGGAATGTGTAGCTCTCATGAAATCCAAAATGAGCCAATATTTGGCATGACATTTCAAAAATGTCTCATTTTCAACATTTAATATGTTATCTATATACTATTCTGAATTAAATGTTGAAAATTGAAACTTTCACTTCATTGCATTGTTTTTATTTACAATGTGTACAGTGGCCGAACTTTTTTAAATCGGGTTTGTAATTGAAACTATTTTATCTTAAAATGTATCATTTGTCTGAAACAGAATATAAAAGATTTTTTTCTGTTAACAGAAAATGACCTAGGAGACATCGGTACGCTCCCATTCATAGGGCCCTGGGAACATACTGTAGGTACGCGCCCAGGCAAAGTTAATAACTATACCATAACTGTACCATTGTTGTAGCCCTGTCATGGGTCTTCAAGGGTTTGTAAAGCCCCATGGCTGGCTGGCTATGGCTGCCCAGGATTGAAGGTCATGGACAGGTCTATGGAACCATATAGCAGACCTGTGAGTCATAAAAAGCTGCATCTCCACTACACAATTTGTGCACTTTTAAAAATATTTGTAGTCCATGTCAACAAGCTATGAAACACTACTGGTTACCCTGGCACACTCCAGCACAAGGTCTTATGGTATAACCACTGGACTCACCACAATTTGTGAATTTTTTGTGAGTGATTCAGAGCAAAAAAAAAAAAAAAAAACTAGCTAAACTGAAAGATAAAAAAATTAACATTCACACAATATAGTTAAGTTAAGCCATTATTTGTGACATGTACCCTACTGCAGAGTGAAATTCTTTCTTCGCATATTTCAGCATACTGCTGGTCAGAGCACAGGGTCAGCCATGATTCAACACCCCAGGAGCAGATCGGGTTAAGGGCCTTGCTCAAGGGACCAACAATGTCAACTTATGGAACTGTGGCACATACGACCTTCCGATTAGTAACTCAGTGTCTTAGCCCTCTGAACTACCACTGCCCCAAAAGCACAGGTCTTAGCAGAGGATAGTTTCACTCTATCGACCTCTGGGTTATGGGCCCAGCATGCTTCAGCTGCACCACTTGGCTAACCATAAACACCACAGATGGGACACATGCCTTATATATTGATCCACTGGGGCTCAGCATAAGAGTTTACAGTACAAAATACAATACACACCAATGACATGCCATTACCAAGTAGCTGGTTGTCTTCAGTGTTGTAAGCTCACAATTGGGTAATAACGCAAATTAAACCAAAAGGATAAAATCGATCTATCATGCGTTACCGTACCAAGCAAATAAATTTAAACACAAATGCATGGAAAAACACAGAAATTCACCCATCTGAATTAAGACTTAGCAGTCAGTGATGTGCTCAATGCATACTTGGTCAAAGTTTGCAGACTACGGAATAACAAGTACTATGGTAGCTACGTTTATCCTTACCAATATCGTATGTCACCTGAAAAAAATATGAGAGAAATGTTCATTTAATCTATTATATATAGATACGTGCATGCATTAGCCACAACATAGGTATCAAAAGAATAATGATTGGTTATCAATTACATAATTCAAAATGACATCAGCACTAAAGCTACAGAGAATATACAACGTTGGATTTGAGTTGGATTCTTTATTGTCATTGCACAGGGTCTAATGATATACTGTAACACAATGATATATGCGGAGTGACCCTGAAAATAATGTGTTCTGTTCACTCCATTATCTGCCCGAATAAGTACTTACACACTGTACAGCCACCCAGCATATTTTATAATCAACTATATACAGTTCAATGTCATACATCACAGTGTATGACATGAGTTTCCCACCAACTTAAGTCCCTTTTTTAATAGACCATTTTAAATCACGATACTAATTTGCGAATTATCATCATCACAGGATTCAAAGCAACATTAATAACATCATTTTATGGTTTAGTTTTTTTCATTTAACATTAAAAAAATAATTCAGCATATTGTTGCTTACACTACTATTTCATAAGCAGTTGAGTTCTTCATTTAACTCACTCTGAACAACTTTATGGATGGCACGGGGGTTTAGTGTTTAGCACTGTTGCCTTGCATCTCCATGGTCCGGGTTTGAGTCCTGCCCTGGGTCTGTGCGCATGGAGTTTTGTTTGTTCTCCCCATGTTGGTGGGTTTCCAGTGGGTACTCTGATTTCCTCCCACAGTCCAAAGACATGCAGGTTAGGGTAATTGGCATTCCCAAATTGCCCATAGTGTGTGTGCCCTGTGAAGGATTGTCACCCCGTCCAGGCTTTACCCCACATGGTGCCCCAAGTCTTTCTGGAATAGCCTCCAGGCCCCCTACGACCCTCCATACAGGATAAAATAGTAGTGAGAGTAAGTTAGAGTGAGTGAGTTAACTTAATGCTAATCCCCAATCTAATCATTACAAGTCTGTAAAACTGTCACTGCAATAAAGTCAAGAAAAGGGGAATTGATAAGTGTAGTCCTGAGCATGCAAAATAAAGTTGGATTTTAGACTTTTGCAGATGAATTACTGTATTATTAATATGAATAGTCTGGATAAATATTATACAAATGGTACAAATGTGATTCATTAAATAAAAAAGAAAAAAGAAAAGTGTTTCACTGGTTTCATTTTTTCTTAATCTGTTGTAGTTTATCACAGTTCACATTTGAAGGAATTTTAACACTTAAAGAAGCGCAGCAAGTGATGTGAAAAAGAAAAAAAAGTCAGGACTGCAGGACTTTATAGAAGTGCCACAGTTTTCTGATGATCGATTATGGTCATTAGCGGCACTGCTGTAGAACAGAGCAAATACAAAGAGTGATGAAAGGCCAACCTTCCTGTTCGACCCAGTAGTATACGCCGAGTACATTTCTCACTGTCACTTCAAGGTGAATCAGGTGAAAAGTTGAAAGTTCACAGGGGAAAAAAGTGCTGATGAACAATCAGCAAGACTATTAATTTAATTTTATTTTTTTGGTGGGGGGAGGGGAATAAAAATCTTACCTTACTCAGTCAATCATCCTGCACTCCATAGGCTTTACAAATTGAAAAGTCTTCATTTCATTAAAAAAAAAAAGCAGCTTTAAGGCATTCTGTGGCATCTGGCTGTTTGAGAATTAAACTATAAAAAAATGTTGTTCTTCAAATTTGCTAACCTTTCAAAACTTGACATGATGTAACCCTGGGTCATCCTTTATAGACTAGATGAGTTTTGCTGTGATTTACATCTCTCAAGCCATTTGGTGGATTCCACATCATTAACCGCTTAAAAGCCAAATCCATCTTACAAGAAGTGTGTTCAGATCAAATGAGCGGCGACTGTGTCAGGGTTAGAAGGTAATTTATCACCAAGCATTTGGAAACATCTACATAAGATACATTTGCATGAAGCATAATTTCATTAGTATAGTTGAAATATTATACTCAGTTAACATCATAGTTCATAAATGTAGGATTCTACAAACTAGGTTACAACGATATACAGTATATTCGCAATATATAGGAATAATAACAAAAGGTTAAGAGATAGATATAGATACTAGAACACCTATACTGTATATACAGTATCCACGCTCATATATCCATAAATACTGTACATTTATATGCATAGATAGAACACCTTCACTTATTGATAAGCTGTAATATTATAACTACTGACAGGTGAGTAACACTGGTTATTGCATTACAATGGCATAGTTAACTCAGAAGTGAACAGTCAGTTCTCAGAGTTGATGTGTTAGAAATGAGGGCAAGCATAAGGAGCTAAGTGACTTTGACCAGCCCAAATTGTGATGGCTAAATGACTGGGTCAGAGCGTCACCAAAGCGTCAGGCCTTGTGGGATCTTGTTGGTATTCACTGGTTACCTACAAAAAGTGTTGAAAGAAGGACAACCAATGAACCAGCAACTGGGTCATGGGCACCCAAGGCTCACAGAAGGGTGTGTGAATAAAAGGTGATCACATGTAGTCCAATTCATCAGACTAGGGTAGCCTCACATTAAACTTATAAAGCATAATTTATTTATATACACTGTGTGCATATATATTATAGGCTATATAATGTGTTGTGCGTGTGTGCGATGATGAGAATTTGTGCAAACCTACTTAATACTCACTTACAAGAGTGTGTATTTATTTAATTATACCTCTCATTCCTCTGTGATTCCCATTGCTGCTGCAACACCGCCACTTTCCCCACTGTTGGCTAATATGGTATTCAGCTTAGCATATTTCAGTTTATATAATAAAAATCAGAAGCCCAGTGGTGAACAGTAACAAAGTAAATGTAATTCATTAGTATTTGTAATTTATTTCGTAATATATCCACTACATTATGCGACATCCGTCATTCATTCTGTCAGGAGTGAAAAAAATATATATATATAGCCAATCAGTTTACAGGTTCTGACTGATTTTTTTTTTTAAACCTTCAAGAAACCTTTTCTTTAAATTGTAATATTGAGCAACTGCAAAAATGACTCACCACTTGCTGACAAAGTTGAACAGAACTTTCAAACCCTTTTTTTTCGGCCCACCTCCGTAAAAATCTGATCTAATCCGTACGCTAATAGGCTACGTAAGCTTATTTTTTGTGCTTGTGGTCATTTTCTTTAATGGGTTCTTTAATTAGTGTTAACTTCTAGCAGAGAAATCTCTCATTGTGTATGTGTTTTAAATTAATATTTTACATAGTTACTACGATTATGCCGTGTGCCTCCCCAGTGCTTGCTAACTCTTGAGCGGCAATTCAACAAAAGCAATACAAACTGGAGCTACCAACTCACTCCAAGTTGTTGATTAGCTGGCTAGCTGTTGTACCTTAGTTTGTAGTGTTTGGAACTTATTAGCTAAATGCTCTCATATCATGAACTGGTAAACATTCAAGATTACCACTTGGACTGAGGTAAATAGAAGCAGCTTGAACTAGCTTTACATGCTAATGATGATTCTGTTGAAACAGTTGTCAGGTGGAATGAAGTTTTATTTCAGCAAACTAGCTGTGATCATAACCTATGCAAAGACACTCCAGTATTCAGTACACAGCACACATATGAAACATTGATTCAGATACATTGAAGAATGGGAAAGTGATATCTGAGATATTTATTTAAAAATGGTTCTGTTTTTTTTTCTTTCATAGTACAGTAACAGCATGATAGTCATCTGCAGAGATGTTAATTTAAATATAAATACAAAAAAGAAAGCTCATAAGTCTTTCACAGCCACTTAGATAGCCCTCATAGAAATTTTTTCAACTGTGGCTCAAGTGTAAACAAAATTTATATTATATTAAAATTTATATATACAGTGGTCCGAGGGTTTACGACTGTTCCAAGTTTACTCCACCTGTGGATAATGGATCTGATTGTGATTCGCTGAAGTCTAAAATCCTTAGAAATGCCTTTATAACCTTTCCCAGACTGATACATGTCTAGTACTTTGATTTCCATGTGTTTCATTAGATCAGAGCATAATGTGAGATCTTTTAGCATGCTTTGCTTTGCAAGACAAGTTCTATTTAAGTGATTCTTGATTCAACAGGCCTGGTAGTGATCTGGCCTGGGTGTGTGTGGCAATGAAAAAAAAATTTTCACATTGGGCCAGGTAGGTTAATAAATGAAATCATAATTTAAAAACTTCCTTATAAATTTTTTAATGGATTTAATTTAATTGAATTTTAACTTATTATTGTGTATTTAAAATTACATAGTTTGATAATGTCATTTACATGACAAATATGCCAAAAAAAAAAAAAAATCCAGAAGGGGGCAAGTAAGCATATGACCAAGTGAGCATGAGACATTCTAAATCCAGACGTTAGCCCTAGTGAGAATCTTTGAGCCCTGTTGAGCCCACTCCTAATAAATGAAGAAAAAAAAATGTAGCCACAAGAAGTAGAAGCAGAATATACAGTAAAATTATTAATGTATTTTAATCAAAATTAAGTGTAATGAAAGGTGTGGTTTACTTACTGATAAAAATAAATTACTTGTAACAATTCTACTGGAATTAAAGTAATTTTCCTTAAGGTAGTGCTACTTTTACTTAAGTAAAGGACTTCATTCACCACCAATACGATGAGATGTATTTAAGGCTGCTGAGGTGATTAATCAATGATGTGCAGGTGAATGGAATTACTGAGTCGTTCTCCTGAGAAGAGGCGTCATAATCCGCAAGGAATCATGGGAGATGGAGTTCCAGGAGAATTGGACAGCTGTTCATCATCTTATCATTTATATTCATTATTATAGAGCTAAGGGATAGTCCAGTCATTTCAAATAATTACCCTGGTGTGCAATTAAGGTGCTTCATCTTGCTTCATGACAACAATCAGAAACATAGCAATAAAGCAACACTGATGTTTTTCAGGCCACTGGCCAAGTTAATCATCCAACCTAGACATCAATAATCATGTATTTCACTTACCGATGACAAACTAGAAGGATCTTCCAATGAGTGCATTACAGGCCTGCCAGGTCTAACGACATTTGAATGTCATGGGATACAGATAGTCATTGACTGCACAGGCTCTGTAACAAAGTACGAATAAATAAATTAGATTAGCATTTACTACTTTTACATTGAAATATATTCATGTGAATGTACATAAATTCCTTTTACAATCTACGTTTTGCATTACCTGACGTGAATAATAATAACTAATCTCCATCTAGAAAAGTCATATATCTCTTATTCAAGTTTGATTTATATACCAGGCTTATCTTTAATTAATGACAGGCTGGCGAAACCCAGCTGAATAAAAATCAGCCCACTTTGAAAAGGAATGTTACAGCAGAAACAGACATTTTAATCCCATATTAAAACATAACCATTATTCATCATGGCTGAAAATCACATCTTGTGTGTCCCTGATTGCTGTGGAAAACGTGCCCATCTGGAGGGAGCGGACGGATGACAAAGTGGCCGTGAGCAGCCGGGCTTTGAGCAGTCCCCCTGCTCATCAGCATAATGAGGGGGATCATTTGTGAACTCACACCATCACCATAGCATTCCCGTGACTCCCAGGAACACTGCTGATGAGACAAGATGAAGCGAGTGTAACACAGGGACGCCAAAGGCAGTCAGATTTAAGTGCTGTCTTTTTTCCTATCCTCAGAGTCATATCTTATTCGGGTGCAAGATATGGATGAATCATTGTCAGGTATGGACAACATGGAAAATAAAAGATTTTTGCCAAACTCCATGGTCAAACATGAGCAAAGATCAAAACTAAAAGAAAAAAAGAAATATATACATGAAACCAGTTCCCAGTTTTTACTGCTACTGTATAACAGCTTCCACTCTTCTTGGAAGGCTGTGCACAAGATTTTGGAGTGCTTTTGTAAGAATTCCTGCACATCCATTCTGTTGAGCATTTATGAGTTCAGGCACTGATGTTGGACGAGAGAGCCTGGCTTGCAATCTCCGTTCCAGTTTATCCCTAAGGTGCTTGATGGGGTTGAGGTCAGGGCTCTGTGTTTGGGCCAGTCAAGTTTTTCCACATCAAACTCATCAACCCATTTCTTTATAGCCCTTAATGACTTTACAGTTTTTTGGAGGAGGAAAGGGCCTTCCCCTAACTGTTTCCACAAAGTTTAAAGCACAGCATTGTCCAAGATGTCTTGGTATGCTGAAATTAACCTAATCCACTGGGGATAAGGGGCCTGATTGAAACACCTGAATTCATTAATTAACAAGTTTGGCCAAATACTTTAATCCATACTGTGTAGATGGAACAGTAGAATAAATTGTTTTACTTTTTATGAGTTTCTTCTACTCTTTGGCTCATCAGGCCAAAAGTGCACATGTCCTCCCACAACCGGTGGAACTAACCAACTGTGATTGGCAACCAACATTTACAGTTGTGAAAATTGTTTAAATTTTTATGAGTTCTACGTAGCCAAAAGGTGAGGGAAATAAACTATGCAGGTGCAGGACAGTCCAGAATAACTTATGAGATTTACTTCATATTTCCACTTATCTAGGGTGCACAATCCCTTGATCCACACACTAAGTTATGTCTAAGTAGAGATTTAGGTCTTGTGTTAGAAGCTAGTTAGCTTTGTAGTTTGTGTTAGCTGTGAACAGAACAAAATAGATGTTTTAGATGCAATTTATAACTATTTAGACACACTTATCAGGTGTGTTTTGTTGCTGAAAGTGATTCCTTAACTGGTTTCCGAATGTGGGTTTTGGCAGGCAGCTGCTCTTCACTCTTTCCAGTACTGCGGACCATACTGACCTAAATTCCTAGTAACCTAGTCATTGTTGTGCTTTCGAAGTAATTTTGGTAGATTGTCACTACTCCGAAGGTTCACCACTGTTCCAAGTTTACTCCACATGTGGATAATGGCTCTGATTGTGATTCGCTGAAGTCCAAAATCCTTAGAAATGCCTTTATAACCTTTTCCAGACTGATACATGTCTAGTACTTTGATTTCCATGTGGTTTATTAGATCAGAGCATGATGTGAGATCTTTTAGCATGCTTTGCTTTGCAAGACGAGTTCTATTTAAGTGATTCTTGATTCAACAGGCCTGGTAGTGATCTGGCCTGGGTGTGTGTGGCAATGAAATAAAAATTTTCACATTGGGCCAGGTAGGTTAATAAATGAAATCATAATTTAAAAAAACTTCCATAATAATTTTTTAATGGATTTAATTTAATTTAATTTTAACTTATCATTGATTTTAACTCGTTATCATTGTGTATTTAAAATTACGTAGTTTGATAATGTCATTTACATGACAAATATGCAAAAAAAAAAATCCAGAAGGGGGCAAGTGAGCATATGACCAAGTGAGCATGAGAGATTATGAATCCAGACTTTAGCCCTAGTGAGAATCTTTAAGAAATAGAAGCAGAATATACAGTAAAATTATTAATTTATTTTAATCAAAATGAAGTGTAATGAAAGGTGTGGTTTACTTACTGATAAAAATAAGTTACTTGTAACAATCGTAACAGGACTGCACAATCAGTCACCTTGACCAGGGAATCAATTTCAAGAGACAGAACAACAGGTCGTATTTTAAAGCTGCATTAAGTTGTCTGGTGAGTTATACACACACATCCTCCATACCCGCACACAGTTTAAAGTCCTGCTGTATATCAGATGAGCAAGTGTCCATTTTAAGAAGGAGTGCTAGCTTAGCTCAGAAAGCTGCAGTGGCAGTGCTCATTATCAAAAAATAATGGTCGGGCTTACACACGTTGGCTGTTATTAATATGCCTTTGCTTGGGGAGGTCGCAGGTTAACTACTATTCCATCTCACCTTGGACGACCTCCAGGAGAACGTGCCTAATAACCCTGTCAACTCCTGTGCTGACAATAGCGATTTAGTGAACTCGGGTGTTCAGAGGAGACTAGTACGGCTTAAAAACCCACAAGACCTTGGGAAAGTCCTCCTCCAGTGACAAACAGGATGACCCTCAGCCCAAAGGCATGTTGTGCTTGGGAAAGCACTCCGAGGAGGTGACAGTGGGCACACCGGAGACATGGGGCAGCTTTATTGGGATCACATACCGCAGCTGAGATCAATACGGTGATGTAAGCTGGTGAAGGATGGAAAAATAAAGCAGGCGCCCCGCAGCAAAAGGAGCAGATAATTGCACCAGCCATGTGGCTCTGGAGAGCTGCTATCTATTCAAACACATTAGCATGCAGCAGACAAAGGGGCCCGGCGATAATTGGTTGGAAGAGATGAAGATATATAATGCCAGGCATGTGCTGGGACACGGGACACTGTTGACATCAAATGACTTTGGGTTTCAGTAGAGATGTTACTAGGGAAAAAGTCTTGGTGTCATAGGGAATGGAAAGTTGGAATGTCAGCTGGAAATAACCATAATATAACTGATCAGGGCACCAGTAATAGTAATAATGAAAAAAAGGAACCTTACATCATATCACAGAACATGTAGTTGTAATTATTATAATTATGTATCAAAGAAAATAAAAAGCATCGTTTACACAATAAAAACAACAACAACAAAGAAGCTATAAGACTAGAATGTTATTATTAATAAAACAAAATATGATAATTTGCCTTGAAATAATTCTTCCAACTGCACTTCTAACCAATTATACGAACTTCAAGCTTAACCAGACATCAGAATTAAAAAAAGAAAAGAAAAAAAGAAACTGTGAACTAATTAAATGATTCCTAGAAAACGAGTGCAAGAAATGAACTTTGAGAATGAGCCAAGACGTATGTAATATATCAGGAGTCCTTTATAGTCCAAAACTATAGAGTAGAAATCCCCCACCCTGGCTGCAACAAACGTCTCTGATGAAGGTCATTCATAATGATTAAAATCGGAATGATTTGTAAATGACTCGCGGGACCGAGAGTCCAGTGGCACCTTCAGACAAGGAAATTGCATTAGGAGTGAAGGGCTACGTCGTGGGACTCGCACCTCCAGCCGCGTTTCCACAGCCTCCAGCAACACTCCTCCGAAAGACCTGAGTGCAGCACGAGCGAAAGCAGTCGCTGATAAATGGTACAGACGAAGCTTTTCCTAAAAAAATTTTTATTGCTGATATGGAATTCCACACTATTTCGATATATTTCGCCCCAGAGGTTAGAAAAACATGGATTGATAATTAACACCTAAAGCAATGTTTAGAGGTGCGATTTCCCATGAGAGCTCAAGGGTTAAAATGAAATTTTGTACCATAACAAACAACCGTAATGGTTTGAAATATATAAGTGTATGACATTAACATATATAGTAGATGTGTTGGGGATGGAAGTGTGTGTGTATGTGTGTGAGTGTGTGGCGAGAGGGGGGTCAGAGTTCGATTAAGGTGACACTGTTGGAGAAATGGAGGTGTCCAAATCCTCAGACTTCCATTTCAGTTCTTCCTGGTGCTGTTGGAATTGCGTTATATTTTAACTCAAGGCACTAAACTAGACGCTATAGAAAAGACCATTTTGGACATGTCAATCATTTCTCAGATTTTTGGATAAATTGTGTCCATGGGATGTTTTCAGTAACAATAAATGATCGAAAATTGTTTACAGCACTGTTTTCCCCACATACACACTTTTATCATAAAAATATTAACCCCGAAGAATCTGCTTCACAAAAATGTTATGTTAAGTCATGTATTCCTAAAAAGTTTGTTTCATAATGTACATTTGAAGTCCTGAGCCATAATAGACACACATTATCCTGTTAGAATATAAGCACATGATAAGCGCTATATATAATAAAAAAGTTTCCAAAAAAACAGACAAACAAAAAACAAAAAAAAAAACTTATAAGCTCTAATACTGTATTTTGCACAAGGGGGTGTCCAGTTGGTGTGTGAAAATGATTCCTTATGTTCCTAGAACCATGCTTTACAATTTGAGTCCTTGAACATAGTCGTGTCTTTAGGGAAGACAAACTCCATAGATGTGATAACCTGGTAATTCTGTATATTCAGGTCATCAGCTGACTTTATATTATTGCCCCATCATGTCTAGACCTGATCAACTGAAGTAACCCCAGATCATAACACTGCCTCCAAAGGCTTGTACAGTGTGCACTATGCATGATGGGTGCATCGCTTCATGTGCTTCCCTTCCTACCCTGAAATGCTGGATGATATAGGGTCACTCTGAACACATTTCTTTCATTCCTTTACTTCAGCCACCTTTCATTTGTTGCTTATTCGCTGTGTTTTCTGAATACATGAACCCCTTCTTTCCTTCTCTATATTCTTTTCTTACAATTATTCTGGTACAAATTATCCTTGGATCAGTATTTTGCAGGCAGTTTTTTTTTTTCTTTTCATTTCATTTGAATCAATTAATTAATCAATGTTAGCCATGTCTAGTTAGTTTTTTTCTCAGTGTTAACAGTGGTTTGCATTTGAGGTGGACCCTGTGTCTTTACATACATATCAGTATCTCTTGATTGTAGACTTTTCAATGCAATGCGTTTCTCCACCAGAGAGTTCCTCACTTGCCTTTTTTTTTTTTTTTGAATGTGTGAAAGTAAAAAATATCAAAAGCGAAAAAGGGTTAGCTGTTTCTAAAGTTTTGATCTCTCTGATAGGTTTGTTTTTAAAGCATGGCCTCCTTTATGTGCATCAGCACCTAATTCGACGGCTTATTAAATATTCCCATGAAAAGCTAATAAATTCCAATTCAGGACAGTTTTTATCCTCCTGATTTGTCACAAAATAACTAAGAAACAAGCGACTGTCCTGGTTATTGATCACCTTGCTTCAAATGTTTCAAATCAGAAACCCCATTGAAACTGTTGTTTTTATGATAACTAATCATATTTACCTTTACACTAAATCACTATTACAGTATACTATTTCTTCCTTGTCAAAATGAAGGGAAATTGCTAAAACCGTGCACACTAAATGTCTTGTTGCTCTAAATTACATTTCTTTGTCTTCTTCCTTCTGCCCTAAAGGTATGCAAACTTTTGCACTCGACTGTATCTCATCTAGAAATATTCAGGTCAGCCACCCCAATATTCAGCCCACACCTGCGTACTTCAGCCAAATTGTGGAAATGAGAACAGGCACAAAAGGCAGCCGATTGCTATGTGAGAGTGCAGCTTCACATCAATGACGCTGTAAGGCTTCAGGTAATCAATTGGTCTCGTATTAAATGACTTCAAACAACGGAAGTTGGATCAGGTGTGGCTCCGGCCTGGATGGATTGAAAACCCACAGCCAGCTGAGTGCTTTCTGGATAGAAATATAAACTCTTGTCCTAAGACTTACTAATAAATCAAGTCAAACATTTTGTAGGACCAAACAGTGGAATGTTCCTGACTGGCCAAGTCCATCAGCTGACCTGATCCGTACTGAGCTACACACTAACTCCAGGCCAGACTCAAGGTAGAAATCCTCCTTAAAATGCAGGAACTAAAAAACAACTGTACTGAAAAACATCACCAACAGAAACTTCCATCAACTAGCATGAATTCTCGAACAACTAAAATGAAATGCATCAAGCTAAACATTCATTCATTCAGCTTTTATACGACTTATATACAGGGTCACAGGAAGCCTGGAGCCTATCCGAGGAAACTTCAGGCACAAAGCAGGGTATGTCCTGGACTTAAACCCTCAATCCTTAAGGTATGAGGCGACAGTGCTAAACGCTAAGCCACCATGCCACCTCATGCATATCATTTCAGCAATATATTCTTGTCTGTTATCAAAAAATTTAAGAAAATAATAAGAGAAAGAAAGTAAGAGAAACAAGCGAAAGAGAAACAAGATTTCTCAGAATTTTTTTTTTTTTTTTTTTACCAAAATGTAATTTTTCATGCCTATAATTTACTACCTGGCCAAACAAGTTGCCATTCGATTAAAGATAAGCAAATATTTCCCTTGAGTATTTAATGCATTATTAAATGCATTATTACTACAATAATTAATACATTTTAGCTGGCAACAGTTTTTTTTACCTGAAGATGTATCCCCTTAGTCATGGAAATAATGTTACTTTGTTTTAAATTGTCACTTTTGTTAAATTATTGGCATGCATCAAGCAAAGAAAACAACTAAGGAGGGTGCTGTAACTACTGGAACTAAGTTAAGAGCTGTTCCTTGTATTAGTAAAACCTGGAATTATAATGCTAAACTGTCAACTTTGAAGAAGAAATGTGGTTTTTAAAAAATCATGAAACATCAGAGATCACTTGAGCTCTTGGTGAAGTTGCATTGGAAAAAAAGGACAATAGAAATCAAAACTGTGATTCATTTTTCAAATAAAAGCATTTCCACATGCACAAGTGATTAAAATTCACAGGATTGGGACTAAACAGCTGTATGGCCATAGGAAAACCTCTTGTAGGTAAGACTAATTAAAATCTAACTGCTAAGAAGCATTAAGATTGGAGCAATAGGTCATGTGATCCAGAGCAATGGGAAAAAACCCAAAACTTTTTATTGTTACCGAATAAAAAAGAAAGACTTAAGCCAATCAGATTTTCTTCTGAATTTATTAGAAAAAAATAGAAAATTTTATATATTACACTACAAAAGACATTTACACAAACAAAACGCACAATAAAAGGGCGTAGACAAATAATCACAACAGCAACACAACATTTTTTCTGTGCTTGTAACTTTTTTTTCCCTCAAAACAATTCTGATCCTAAAATATTTGTGGCTTATGACAGGATAAAACATATTTATGCTTAGAAAATAACGTTTGAGCAAACCTCACCTTAATATCATGCACATTTTCTTTTCATGCCTGTTCCAATGTTTCTCTCCTACATGCCGGTGTTAATAAGGAAGATCTCAAGAGGCCCCGTGGCGTTCTGTAAAACCCTCAATGTGGTTTGAGTCACATTTTCAGTGATCAGATGGTAGGATCTGTCAGGCTTTTCAGCAATTAAAAAGGTTTGTCTTGTTGATGGTATGAGGTAATTCTCATCCGTGTTGAGATCTTGCAGATCATGTTTTAAAACTACATCTGCTGTACGCCAATTTAAAATTCAGAAACGGTCTTTCATTGTGAGAGAGGCGTATAGTGTGCATATAGTTCATGTTCTTCTTTCAGGAAAACTGTGTTAAAATTGCATGTTTAATGATTTACCTGTGCTTTAACGTCTAATTAGGATTAAATCTAAGAACAAGATCAGTCCAAAAATACAGAAATTAAAGGTCACTTTAGAAATAAAGGATTGCTTAATTTATCCTTGGCCCTTTTTTGTTGTAATAAAACTAGTTTTAATTTGAGGTTAAAAAATACAACTTGAATAAAAACACTTAGCAGAACATGCTGCTGGTTAAAGAGTGAATATTCAGTACAAATGAACTATCAGTAGAGAGGTTGTCTAAGGTGCTGACAACAGGAAAAAAAAAAAAAAGAACAGCAAACTTCGCGTAATAGTTCGCAGACATTAATGTATTTTTATAAATCATCTGTAGTGTGTGCTGATGTTCGGTTAGTTCTCCTTCATATCCCTTTTTTAACAATCTTTGCAAAAACATCAACAGTTAAGCTCCATGTGTAATACTAAATAACGCAATATTCGTAATGAAAAATCACCTTACAAGTGATTCGAATGCCTTTCGGTTGTGCGCGAATGCACCACACAACTGAAAGGGTTTGTTCTGCCTTATTAGTTTTTGGGAAAATGTGTTACATAATCATAAACTGAGAAACTATTTTGTCTTAACTGATGGGACTCGACCCAGAACATTCAGTTAGCATAAAAAAATAGTTTATGCTAACTGCTAAATAAGTGGAAGCACTTAGAAACTAAATGGAAGATGAGACGAATAATGTCTGTGTGCTTGCTGAGTCTCGGCGCCGTTTATAATACAAGCGAAACTTCACACTAAGCGGTTTGAACCTGCGTGGTCCTCGTTCCTCGACTGACCGGTGTGCTCATGCCACAAAGCACACGGCACTTGTTACAGTAAACATTACCTCATTAATCTATGCTGCTCATGTGATGCTTTGGTTTGACTACAGTTTCCTCTAGCAAAGATCTTACTGTATAATGACCGTAAAAGTGGAAAATAATCATGAGCGGCTATAGAGGAGCTGTTTATCTGTACTGACATTCAGGGAGAATACTGACCTCGATAACTCAAGTTCATAAAGACACTCAGAGCTACTGTTTATTTTTCCCCTGTATAATTATATTATTTGTTATGAACTGCAGAGAAACAGTAGTAAAATCATATGCTAGTTAAGTTTGGGTTGAATTAAATAAATAGAAGTCAATAGCACAAAGCCACTTGTAGAATTCATACATCGAATGTAAAATGACCTGCTGTTACTCAAAAGCACTATAAACATTTCTTATTTTTATGTCAACATCTTATTACTAATGTTTTCCAGCTAAAAGTATATGAACCCCACATGAACGAATTGCTTTAGCTAACTGTACACTATTTACACATACAACTTTACCGTAACTGGTGCCAAATATTTGTTTTTGAAGCCTAATACTTTTTTAAATGCATTTTCCCCCTGGATTAAGACACGTACTGTGCAAATGGAAACTGTACATATGCAACCATTTCTTCGTCCGCATCCAAAAAGAAAATGAAATCGGTATCAAGCATGAAATCTAATATTGCTTTGTAATACACAGCCGCTTCTTCCTTCGCCGATTGATATGGTGCAAGTCTTACTGCATGACCTTTCCTCCGAGTGAACTTGTGGAATAACATCTGTCATCGTAGGTAGACTGGAGAGTTTGTGGATTTCTGGAGGTAATAATATCGTTGCATGAGGTTTTGAAAAAGTGCTATACATTCAGCCCGGAGACTCCCACCAGCCGCTCAGTGGTCCTACCTGGAAATGTGCCACACTTTTCCAAATGTTTCATTGCCAACACGTCTGACTCGGTCCTGTCAGAGCTGTCAAGAGGCTGACGAGCTGTGCATAAACACACACGCACACACACGCGCACACACACACACGCACACACACACTGTTTGCAACTCTGTCCAGTCACTGAATCGATCCTCATTTTGCTCTGCAGGAATATCGAGTTGTTTCCCTTTAAGAGTTTAGTAGTTCCATATTCAATAAATAAGTGTCCCTGGTGAAAAAGTGCTAGGCTACTACTGTAGATCTCCAGCTCTAAGAGCTGCCTCAGACGGGAATAGTGGCATTCGTCATCTGGACTCGCATCTCCTGGATGCTGTTGAGGATCTTTTTCTGGTGCCCAGCCAGAGTGACTCCAACCCTCCTTACATCTCTGTAAAACAGTCAATAGTATAATTAAACACTTCTATAGTTGTTGTAAAACATCAGTTGCTATTAAATAAGGAACAGGGTATGCTGCTATAGGCGGCACAGTGGCTTAGTGGTTAGCACTGTTGCCTTGCACCTCCAGGGTTCATTACTGACAATCCCACAAGTCTGTGTGCAAGTTCTCCTGGTGCTACAGTAGGTGGGTTTCCTCCGGGTATCCGGGTTTCATCCCATACTCCAAAGATATGGAGATTAGGCTACTTGCCATTTCCAAATTGCCAGTACATGGTCCTCTGGAGATGGAAATGGGAAACCTCATGGACAGCATCTGGAAAGGACTGGTGTGCTACAGTCCACAAGCAAATACTGCTAGAGGTGATTTGCCTCATACGTTATATCTGTTGTTTTAAAAAAAAAAAAAAAAAAAAAGTTTAACTTTAAAGCAGCTATAAACTGTTGTTCCTGCATCAGCCCCTTTCTTTTTATCGAAAGTAAGGCCAAAAAGTCACAGCTTGTTAAATAACAGAGAAACCGCAAAATCTCTTTCTCCTGAAAGTGCTGAGGCATTTAAAAAAAAAAAAAAAGCTAAATGAAGTTAGCCTCCCAGGAAATTACGACATTAATGATATATGACGATATTTTTTTTTCTTTCTTTCTTTTAAGCATCTGCTATAGTTTGTTAATACAGAATAATAATGTATTAAAATAAAGTTGATAATCTTGTAGCTGGCACTAGTGTCATAACTTTTATTCATTCATTCATTTTCTATACCACTTCTACTGGGCAAACTCTGGGCAGGTTGCCAATTCATCACAGGGTACACACACTCATTTACACACTACAAGCAATTTGGGACTGCCAATCAGAACGCCCACTCTGCATGTCTTTGGACTGCGGGACCAGGAAACCTATGCACAAAGGCAGGAATTGACCCCTTGACCCCAGTGCTAACTACTACACCACCATGCCACCATGTCAAAACTTGTCCACTTCAAACAGCTTCTCAACAGTCAGAAAAAAGAACACAACAGCTAAAGTATAGATGCTTTTCAAAAAATTATGGTTGATACAAATACAAATTCAGGAAATTAAGTATATACATATTGGAATTATATTTAAGCATTTGTTTTTAAATGATCCTACACCAACATTTGTAATTAAAACCACAAGTATTGAATCAAGAAATGTTTATTATTAAATGATAACTAACGTGAGAAAATGATCCTTATCCATTGTAATTAAAGACTTGTTTCACACCACATATTTCATTTATCTAAACCTGTCTACAAGTTTTATTTCCTCCAGGCTTAATGGTTTTACCATTCTTCAATAAGTGTGCCTGGCTCTAATACAGCACTATTCAAGATTATTATTATTAGAATCTAATCCTTATTTTAACTGTACTTTTGTTTCATTGGTTTTGTTTGGTCTGTGAGAATAACAGTGATTACGACATGGTTAAACAAAACCTATCATTTGATCAGTTGAACTTATAAACAGATCTTTTTTTTTTTTTTACAATCATCTTAGTAAAAGTGAGAAAATAATATCAGTGAAGAAAAGTCACTTGTCATGTTTTACCATATATCTGCCTAATAATATACTGAGATAAAAAATTGTGCAATTAAAAGCCCAAAAGAAATCTAAATCCTGCCACAATGAAATGGTTTTGCATTTTTAATGGACATTTTTATTCTCTATGTTAATGTGCATCAGATAATTCCTATGATCGCTTTGTCAGGAAATGACAACGGGGGGTGGGGGGGGGGGACTTACTCTAAGGTCATCTGAGTGACTACATCCAATGAAGTGTATCCACTTTCCATGAAAAGCTCTGTGTATCGACCCATTTTTATGGCATCTAACCATTCCCCTACAGAGCTGAATGCACAAAGCTCTGCACTGCCATGCTCCACTAATAAATTGGACACCCTGTGGGAAAGACAAATGGACTGTTGAAGGAATAAATGCATAAATCTAACATTAGCATGCTATATGAACGTTGTACAGAAAAACAAGATGAACACAAGCCTAAGTGGATGTTTTTTTGTGCATGCATGGGAAGCCATTTTAATTATGCAAACATTAAAATTGGTCATCATGTAAGCACTGTTAGATATTTATTTATTCATTATTTTAGAAAATATTTTAGCTGCAAAGTATATACAGAAAATATGACCATATTTTACCATAAGGGCAAAATAGCTTAACTGAAAGATTGTATTTAAAACAAACAAAATAAATTCCCCCACACTAAATGATTGTAATTGAATGTAACATAATTCCATAAGACAATTACAGAAAATAGATTCCCGCATGTTAAAAAAAGCACAGAGTGATTCGCAATGCAGAAAATATATCTGATACCATGTAATCACCATAATTGGAAGTCATTTGTACGCTGTCACTTCCACTTAACTCGGCATTAAATCATGAAGTACCGGCGCTTATTTGTTTCAAGTGTCATTAAATCGTGATTTCCTGTGTCATCCATGTAACAAAAGCTGTTAACGCTGCATTATCGGCATTTTGCAGACATGACATGGTTTTTGTGCTCACCGACACAGATGACCAAATACCAGAATTTACTTTACAGAGAGCTGGATCTGTGCTTATACAATAAACGAAGCCAACATGAAAAGCAGCATATAGAGACAGATAGCAAGCAAGAAGCAAATGAGAATGGTAGCGAGCAAAATGGTAGCGAGCAAAATGCCAGAAACTGGTGAAGTGAATAAACACTGCGTAAGCAAGATGTTGCTTTTGTACCTGTTAGAGGGATTGACAAGGCTTTTCAGACTGCTTGGGTTGCGTATGAGCTTGTCTAGGAGGCTCACTATCTCATCAAACTTGGGCCGGCTGTTCCTGTCCTTCTGCCAGCAGTCCATCATGAGGTGGTAGAGAGCTGTGGGGCAGTCCATAGGGCCCGGCAGCCTGTAGCTCTCCTCTACAGCCTTTATCACCTGATATATATACAGAAAAATACATTAAACAGCATGCACCATAGAAGCACCATCCAACTTTTTCTTTTTTTTTAATCTATTCATAATATTATACTCAATATGGCTTATGTCAAACTGTTAAGAGTCAGCCAGCAAGCAACTGGCCAGAGCTGCTCAGGCAGCATAAAGGGAACCTACACAATACTGGGTATAAATGTTTAATGTTGTTACGTGATCTGATCGGCATACACACACGAAACAGAGATGTTTTGTTCAATGTATGAGCACTCTTAGAAAATACGAGTCTTATATATAGTCTGAGTCATATTTATATTTTGAGAGCGCGAACAAAGTGAGAAGAGCTTCAGTCAGTAGGACGCAATAGAGAGGACATGAAAGCTGTAAAGACACACTATTACTATACTGTAGTAGTATGCTAGTTTAAATGTACTGTAAGTGTTCTCCATATAATAATCTGACACCATTAAGATATTACAGAAAGAATAGCTCCATTTTTTTCTCATCAGCCGTGGATGTAATGCACATGCAGTACCTAGTATGGATTCCATGACGAGTATAAATCTGCTTGTTTTTAGTCTATCATGCTCTAAGTCTTCATTTTCTCTGACTGGCTACCTGTTAAAATGTACTCGAGCTTCTTTCATGAATAGAGTTGTGATGTGATTATGTTTGACATCTGAGTTGGTGTATAACGCAGGCATGCTTTTGTCCCACCGCTGATGCAACGCTGAATGAGAATTACCACTACAGGATTGTCACGAAGCTCTGGCGTTTTTTTTTTTTCTGATTTATTTGTCTCTTAATCACATTTTTTTCATTCTTAACAACAAACTCAAAATCCATTACACTGTACACTGTGGCTTTAACATATTAAATAATCGCAATGTAAACTTTCCTATTGTGCCTATAAGTAACTCTAGTTAGATCCGATGCACACCAAAGAAAGTGCCAGTTGAACTATTTAGAAGGGTTTTTTTTCAATCTTTAAAAACTTTTCCCAAATGTATATAACAAATCCGTTATATTGATTACACACAGTTAGATTGAGAGGTATGCTGACGGTCTATAAGTTCCAGAAGCTTGCAGGCAGCTAGGATCAGACTGCTGCACTGGGCGAAATGCCAAACCCTCATCTCTCTCTCTCTCTCTCTCTCCTAGCCTCCAACAAAATTCTCTCGCTATGTTGGCAAAAGGAGAAAGCCAAAACAAGAGCGGCTCAGAAACCAATCCCCGGCAGCAACGTCTAGTAGAAAAAGAAAAAGGAGAGAGCAAGTGCAAGTGTGAGAAAAGCAGAGAGAGACATAGGCAGAGAAGAAGAGACAGGGTGGGAGCAGGGGAGAGTGAGTCGAGTACAGCAGAGCGAGAGATCTGAGGCAGCTCTCATGAAGGCCTTAAATAAAACATCAAATAACTTTCTCCTTCCCAAGCGTGTGAAACAGATTAATGATGGAGAGGAGAAGAGGATCTGAGGCGCGAATGAAGTTGTCACTGGCTGGCTAGAAGGGGAGAAAAAAGGTCAGTTCTGCTTGACAACAACATGACTTGAAATTGCACCTCCTTTAGGGACCTTCTCGGAAAACTTCTGCATTGTGTCCTCCTTTTTAATGCTGCTCTCTCCCAGACACAGACGTAAGACATCATACTTCAAATATGACACGAACATTTATATAACAGAGAACAAAAGAATCGAGCTGGTGTAGCAAACTGCAACATTCAATTATGTGACCAATAAAAAATAGAATTAATTAGGAGACTAATTAAAAACTGTCCCCCATCTTTGTGACTCAGCCACGCATTATGCAGCTTCAGACTGTGTTTTGCAGAAGCATTAAAAACGGTCTTTCCTTCCAACAGATCTGAAACTCTAAAACCTCAGGTAAAGAAAGTTCACGGAGTTCACTGCAGTCAGAAATTCAGCCTAATTCTGACTACATTTCCAGCGTTCCCCTGCATCCATGAATGTACTGTTCATAGACTATCAGCCTTTGACTCGCCCACTGGGTGTTCGACTATTGAATATCGCATCCCCTTTAACCACTCTGTATTGTTGTCGATGCAGCTCCCATCCCCATTAACCATTCTCAATAATGTCAGCTAAACCCACCATTTGACTGCTGTGCACACAGGACCCCATTTTTCAGCCTCCCTGTGGCAGACCACATCTCAAATGCTATTCACACACACACACACAATTAAAATGGCTTGGGAAAACAATTACGCCATCTCCACCGTGGATGAATAATTGGTAGTCAGTTCTCACCAAAGACTTGGCACAGAATTCATCATACACTAAGATGACCTGGTTGTAAAAATGGATAAGTTTGGCGTGTTTTTTTTTTCCTGAAATGTATCAATTAGCTTGTCTATGTTCATTGCAAATGATTTGAATTAATGATATGCTCCCAAGTTTTTTTGCCATTATTGTGGAAATTAGTGCAGAAATAGACACAATGTTCAAAAATATATATACAGTGGTGTGAAAAACTATGTGCCCCCTTCCTGATTTCTTATTCTTTTGCATGTTTGTCACACTTAAATGTTTCTGCTCATCAAAAACCGTTAACTATTAGTCAAAGATAACATAATTGAACACAAAATGCAGTTTTTAAATGAAGATTATGTTATTAAGGGAGAAAAAAAACTCCAAATCTACATGGCCCTGTGTGAAAAAGTAATTGCCCCCCCTTGTTAAAAAATAACTTAACTGTGGTTTATCACAGTTAAAAGTTCAATTTCTGTAGTCACCCCCAGGCCTGATTACTGCCACACCTGTTTCAATCAAAAAATCACTTAAATAGGAGCTACCTGACACAGAGAAGTAGACCAAAAGCACCTCAAAAGCTAGACATTATGCCAAGATCCAAAGAAATTCAGAAAAAAATGAGAACAAAAGTAATTGAGATCTATCAGGCTGGTAAAGGTTATAAAGCCATTTCCAAAGCCTTGGGACTCCAGCGAACCACAGTGAGAGCCATCATCCACAAATGGCAAACACATGGAACAGTGGTGAACCTTCCCAGGAGTGGCCAGCCGACCAAAATTACCCCAAGAGCGCAGAGACAACTCATCCGAGAGGCCACAAAAGACCCCAGGACAACAACTAAAGAACTGCAGGCCTCACTTGCCTCAATTAAGGTCAGTGTTCACGACTCCACCAAAAGAAAGAGACTGGGCAAAAACGGCCTGCATGGCAGATTTCCAAGGCGCAAACCACTTAAGCAAAAAGAACATCAAGGCTCGTCTCAATTTTGCTAAAAAACATCTCAATGATTGCCAAGACTTTTGGGAAAATACCTTGTGGACCGACGAGACAAAAGTTTAACTTTTTGGAAGGTGCGTGTCCCGTTACATCTGGCGTAAAAGTAACAGCATTTCAGAAAAAGAACACCATACCAACAGTAAAATATGGTGGTGGTAGTGTGATGGTCTGGGGTTGTTTTGCTGCTTCAGGACCTGGAAGGCTTGCTGTGATAGATGGAACCATGAATTCTACTGTCTACCAAAAAATCCTGAAGGAGAATGTCCGGCCATCTGTTCGTCAACTCAAGCTGAAGCGATCTTGGGTGCTGCAGCAGGACAATGACCCAAAACACACCAGCAAATCCACCTCTGAATGGCTGAAGAAAAACAAAATGAAGACTTTGGAGTGGCCCAGTCAAAGTCCTGACCTGAATCCTATTGAGATGTTGTGGCATGACCTTAAAAAGGCGGTTCATGCTAGAAAACCCTCAAATAAAGCTGAATTACAACAATTCTGCAAAGATGAGTGGGCCAAAATTCCTCCAGAGCGCTGTAAAAGACTCGTTGCAAGTTATCGCAAACACTTGATTGCAGTTATTGCTGCTAAGGGTGGCCCAATCAGTTATTAGGTTCAGGGGGCAATTACTTTTTCACACAGGGCCATGTAAGTTTGGATTTTTTTCTCCCTAAATAATAAAAACCATCATTTAAAAACTGCATTTTGTGTTTACTTGTGTTATCTTTGACTAATAGTTAAATGTGTTTGATGATCAGAAACTTTTAAGTGTGACAAACATGCAAAAGAATAAGAAATCAGGAAGGGGGCAAATAGTTTTTCACACCACTGTAGGCTATATATAATTAAATCATTTAGAACTTGAACATATGCATATTTAGGACACTGCAGCAAGATTATACCACACAGAGAACATCTTTATACAGTAAAGCAAGACTAAATGGAGAATAAATGCAATACCGGTTAATATCCATGCCTCCAATAGAAATGCAGAATGACAAAACATTCACTTATGCCATTTCATTATTTATGTTTACTTGACTGACATATTTCATTTCAAAAGAATGAATTTTGAAATGAAAAAATCATGCTGTGACAGATTACACAACATCTAGGTTATAAACTTACGTCTTGATTGCTCATCTCCCAGTAAGGTCTTTCACCGTATGACATCACCTCCCACATGACTATCCCATAGCTCCAGACGTCGCTGGCTGAGGTGAACTTCCTGTAAGAGATCGCCTCTGGTGCTGTCCATCTGATGGGAATCTTCCCTCCCTGAATGGTAAACAGAGCAATGTTCATCAGAAACATTCCTTGTCGAAGCATTTTTAGGAACACTTTTTATTTTTTATTCACAGATGAGAAAACCAGCGTGGGTAAATATGGTAAAAGCAAGAACGCGGCACATGGACGTCTGCCATTCTGAAGCTCTCAGAACCTATTAGTGAAGTACATCTCAATTTGCTGCTCCTCAGTCTGCGCACACACAAACAAACACACACACACACACTACTATGACATGCCAAGGTGGAAAAAGGGGAAATAATAATCAGCTGAATTACAGACTCTGACACTGAGGTACTAATTATCTCTCTTTCAAAGCCTGGATCACTCGGTTCTGTTTATTAATGCCAAATTCAGCCTGGCATTTAATGCTCTGCTGTAGACCTTAGCTACACTCAACGCAATCACAGCAAACATTCACCTAATAGTATTATGTACTCCCACCGTTTGATGTAATGCTGTCAGAGAAACGGTGAGCTCTAGTTCAATACTCACTACAAACAGAAAGAGAAAAAGCAAGTGATATTGAGCAGGAATGTGCTAAAGGCTGTTCAGCTCCGTCATAAACGGATGTGGAGTGATGGTTTATGGCAGGGAGGTCAGCCGAGTAGCCGGATAATGCAAGTCAGCACGTACGCGGGTGGTGTAGGCCGCCTCCGGGTCGTCTTCTAGCACTCGAGACAGGCCGAAGTCGGACACCTTACACACCAGGTTGCTGTTAACCAAGATGTTGCGGGCGGCCAGGTCGCGGTGCACGTAGCCCATGTCGGAGAGGTAGCGCATGCCCGAGGCAATGCCACGCAGCATGCCAACCAGCTGGATCACTGTAAACTGCCCATCATTCTTCTGCAGGGTGAGACATGAGGACATTTGACACGTAAGAAGGTGATTAAATTATCATATTTTTTTTTTATCAGATCTGCGACACAAGCCCAAGTTGCACTGAAAATCTTTCTGACACTCTTTCTGATTCATTTTTTTATTGAAATAAGTCACTTAAATATTGACCAAATTTTAAACCTGGAAAAAAAAAATGCCTAAATTATTATTCTAGCCAGCTTTTTTGGGCGTCACTGAATCGGCCATTGGAGTGACAGCTGCAGCTGCTGTACATCATTTATATTCACACATGCCAAAATCATGATAATAGTTTTCCATGAATACATCCATGATACAAAGTGCTCATTACAAATTTACGTTGGTATTAATAAACATGTGCTACAAACTTGCTTGTGGCGTGTTCATTAATAGATCTGTGAAGTTTTTATCACGACAGAAACATTATGACAGACGCCACCATGAGAAACTGGATTTCAGAATAAGATGGATCTGTCATGCTGTGAACTATTAGACAAAAAAAAAAAACAGTTGGGAACAAAATCTATTTTATCAAAATGTGGGTAGGGCATGAGCCTAGTGTAAGACTATAACACGTATAACAAAAAAATAGATAAAATAAAGAAATAAAGGTAGAAAATCTGGTCTCTTTTTAAATTGCAATTTATAGTGTAAGGAAAAAAAAAAACACACCTTTAAAAAAGTGTCAAGAGATCCGTTCTCCATGTACTCTGTAATGATCATCACTGGCTTGCCTAAAGGAAGCAAAGACAACAAAGCATATGTAGTACTTTTAGCATAAAGAACGAAGGACTTATTTATTGTTGGAAAGACATAATTTCATAAGACAAGATCAAGCGGGGTTCAAATCCAACCGGGAGTAAACACGATTGACATTTACAAAAGACTTACGATAAGTAAGTACGACGATAAGACTCTTAGTTGCAGTTAAACAAATTAATAATGGAGCAAACATTTTTAAAAAGGCTGCACGTGAACGAATTACGATCCTGGCTTATGTGTCTCCGAGCCCACTGCACTTGCGGAATGCTGGATCCCTGAAACACGACGGATGAAGGGCTGGGATGAGCGCTTTAGTGTAGCAGGAATAAAGGTCGTTTTTACTCTCATAACTATTCTGTTGTTCTGCACAATAAAAAGTCATAGTTTGACTTGAACCCCCCTTGTACATTTCCAAATCATTTGTAGTGCAATAATTAAAGTGTTGAGAAAAAGAAAATGAAAGCTGTTAAAAACTCTTAAGAACTACAAATAAATACATGTAAAAATAGTTTTTTTTTTAACCTAAGACTTACAATGTACTTATCTACAATATACTTTTCACACAATGTAAGCAGCAGACAAAACTACATTAAAAAATAAGACAGACCGCCATTACTTACTTTTCGTGACCA
Source organism: Clarias gariepinus (assembly GCF_024256425.1). Taxonomy (NCBI): domain Eukaryota; kingdom Metazoa; phylum Chordata; class Actinopteri; order Siluriformes; family Clariidae; genus Clarias; species Clarias gariepinus. The sequence goes on along the minus strand of NC_071116.1, from coordinate 22,044,371 downwards.
CGCCCTCCAGGTGGATGATGTTAGGGTGATCAAACTGGCCCATGATGCTGGCCTCGGCCAGGAAGTCTCGTCTTTGCTTTTCAGTGTACCCTGCTTTCAACGTTTTAATAGCCACCACGATCTCTCTTTTCCCTGGCAGTCTCAGTGGCCCACTGCACACCTCTCCAAACTCACCTGACAAACAGCATACAGTCAACAATAAGGACAAGAAGACTGAGAGGGACAGGTAAATATGCCTTATCAAGTTAACACTTTGAAAGAGACCATGCAAGATATACGACAAGTCATTATCGGCGCCAAGCCGTTTCCGTTTTCACATGTCTACTTTACACCACTGAGTTATGAGCGGAGTGTTTTTTATTGCGAGTTTTGGCTTGAGCTCTATATCAAGTTTAAGTATATCCTTGACTTTATGGTACAGTAACCCAAAAGCATCGTTCTGTTGAGTGTATACAAAAACGGATGTGAAATCTCAAAGCAGCCTTCCACTTTCCAGTCATTCAATCTGCAGCTTAATTCGAATTTGCTTTTAGAGCCTTGCTGTGTTTTCTCACTTACCAGCTCCTATCACACGCTCTATTGTAATGCAGGAGACATCAATCTCCTTAGCAAACTCGTGGACAGCTTGGTTGGGATCTTCGTAGGTGTGAGGATCGATGTACGTACGCACTCCAGGGAATTTGACTAAGAGGGAAGTGAAATCGAGAGGAGAAAAACAAATAAAGGAAAGAAAGGATATCATGTACACTCATCACTTTATAGGTTGTTGTTTTGTTTTGTTTTTTTAAACGAAAGGAGTTATATAAGACAGCATAAGGGAATGGGAAAACTGCAACATGAAGTTGGGTATAAAACAAGATCCCAAATCAAAATCAATGCTAAATTGTAACACAGTGATGGATTTGGACATAACCGCATCTTGAAGCATTTGTTTTTTTTGTTGTTGATAAAATCTACTTTGCACTAACAGTGGTAATCAGACTTCTGAGAGACATTCTGTCTGCACAGTTATAAGATTTTTTAACAGTGCATGTTTATTACATGCCTAGTGCATGGGCATTTTAATGAGTTATAATTGAAATACCAATTTAAATCTAAAATGTAGGGAAATTTTATTTATTAATCGAAATTTGCAATCATTAAAGCAACAAGCAAAAATTATTTGTTTTTATCTCCAGAAGCGCTCTCCTAAAGTCACTTTGTAATACTACAACCAGGTTCTTAGCTGAAATCTGTGTATGTGCTTTTCTGTGGTGTCTTACTGTGGCCATTGTGGAAGTGCATTTTCTCCTCATCGGGATCCTGCTTTGCTTTACTGTAGCCACAGCGTCTGGTGAAGAGAACACCATTCACAAAACTGTGGTTAAATACAAATACACACAGAGACACGGCCTGCTGGTAAAATCTTATAATCGCTCTCTTTCTCTCTGTTTTCTCTTTGGATGCAGCATTGCTAATTGAATCTGCTCGGACAGGTATAAGAGGCACTACTGGACAAAGAGAGACAGGTGACAGAAAGATACAACGGATAAGCAGGTAATGGCTTTATCTGAGGTTCAGCACATGTGCACGAGCACGTGTTACAATAGAGACGAGCCCTGTAAGTACAGCAGACCAATGCACTGATTTATAGCATGATTTAAGTTTTGCTCTTTTGCTCAACATTCTTAGTGCAATGATCCTAAGGAAGTAAAATAAAGGTCATTATTGCACTGCTTTTTGGCAGTAAAGCAATAGCAAGTCTTCAGTCTCAGCCAATCTTCCATATGTATTTTTCTACTTCACAAAAAAAAAAACATTGACAAAAAGGAAGACGATTTAAACCGCTACCACAGATTATGTTTGATTTGAAACTGATGATCTCTTGTGGCCTCTCAAAAGCAGCATTATGCTATTTTATTTCTCAAAGAAGTATAATTCCACAAATAAAAAAAATAATGGCACACATGCAGGATTACATTTCATTTGGTATTTTCTAAAGAACAGCTTTAAAAAATGAAAATGTGTTTTTTTAAACTTCTTATAACAACATAATTTAATTAATTTTTAAAAAGAGTACACCACAAATCTCTTTTTCAAAAATGTTAATTTTTCTACTAACACTTAATACAACTTTTTTGCCTTACTTCTACATGTATCTTGTTATTACTGTGGAAAAGCATCCACATATATTTCTTACTAGTACTTAATATTATAAAACTCCAGTTGGTTAGCCATGGAGCCAATGGTAATTCAAGCACTTGTTTCAATAATAATTTCAATAATGCAGTTTCACCTACAGTACATTAAACTTGTGGGACATGAACGACAATAACCCTGAACAACTAGTTTTTATTTTTTCATTTAAACATAAAAAAAAAAACACCCATTAATTTGTTGCTAGCACGAAAACCTGCATTACCGCCTCTCCTTTATTATGTCAATGCACAAGAAGCTTTTGTTTCCTCTTTTGGAGCTGGACAGATTAGTGGATTGTTGTTTGTCCTCTGATGGGTGCTTTGCTGAGGAAAATATTCCTGTAATCCTCTATGATTTATCCAGCTCTGACCCCGTGTAAGAACACACAGACTACTAAGTTAACTATGGATGCTGACTAGTTGAGTGTTGCACATGACCTTTAGCCTACTTTGCAAACTTTCTATATCTAACCAGCACATTTGATTGGACCAGTCATAATACACAGAGACAGAAAAGCATTGGTCCTATTGTTTGCGCGGTTGGTTGCCGTGACACTAACCAATCAGGGCAGCGTGTGAGCTCTTTGTATGCCTTCCTCTGTGTGTATTCTTCTGTGCTGTGCTGTTGAATGAGTAGAAGTTTTAAAGAATGTGGTGACAGGTCTCAGAGGAAGCACATGCTCGCTCTTACGCTCTCCTGTTGATAGCCATGTGTTAGTGGAGAGATGGCTAATAGCTAGACAAAAAACTATACTGGGAGAAAACTGTAAAAAATAAAATAAAAAATAAAATGAATCCCAATTGTAAATACAGACATGTCGTATGAATTCTGATGAAACGTCACAGTTTAATCCACCTAATTACGTTTAAAGATTCTGCTTCTCTGAGCAATATCCCATGCTTGAATGCTAGGTAACTTGATAGACATGCTAATGTAAACAGAGCTGACAGCCCCAGAAAATGTAAGTTTTACTTTTCCACAAGACAAGGCACAATTAATTATTACACAGCAAAGTGTGATATCAGTATTCCACTGACAGGCTAAATGTGTCACTGATTCCTCCCAGGCTGTCTGACTGCTCATGCTCAGCATTACCTGCTGTAACCGTCTTACAAATGCAATGTAGTTCATTTATGAGGCCAAAAAAGGCTATTAACTACTCCGATAGCTTCCCGCACCAGTGTGGGCTTCCATCCTATACCTTGGACATTAAAGGTCAGTCGAATGTGTCAAGGCTGGGGCGAAAAATGATACAATGATACACCTCAGGAGTAATTGCCTAAACGTGCTCTGTCCTTGAGGGGTTACACAGCACCTGCTTAAACAATCGGGGCTGCCGCTCGCGTAGTGGTGGTGGTGGTGTGAAGGCTCGTTAGAAATTCTGCCTGCTCCCAGTGTGTGTTTTTGTGGTCCGCCCCCAGCGCCTGGCGTAAATCTCGCCAAGGACTTGACAGCATCGAATTAAGGGCTGTTCAAGGGCGGAGGGCCAAGGAAAAGGACAATGATTGCAAAAGAAAGACAAGCAGCCCTCCAATCACATCGAATTTCTAGACGAGTTCTCTATGGGAAAAGTCCTTTGTCTTATTTTACAACATAATATGTATTTTAATAGAAAACCTATGTAAAAACATGTTTTCTTTTAAAACAGAAATATAGTTTTTTTTTGATCTCTTATTAACGGATCGACAATTGTCTTAACGGTAACAGTCACCAAGACAGTACGCGTTTCAAATATTGAATCCCGTTTATGATCTGCATATCACATTTCACAGACACATACACTGTAGACACATCCTCTAAACACGATATTGTCACATTGCCACCTCCTACTCCTACCTCCTAGCTATTGTTACAAAGCCAACAACGAGACACCACAAGGTCGGATATAAAAAAAAAAGAGATTTAAAAGTGGAATGTGTACACAGATCAGCCATAACTTTACAACACAAAACATTAAGCCCAATATTGTGTAAAGATTCCCTTTGTGCCACCCGGGCAGCTCTGGCCCCTCGGGGAATGACTTAACAACATTTCTGGTGGTGTGTTGTGGTCTCTGGCACCAGGATGTTGGCAGCAGATCCTTTGGGTGCTGTGGGTTGTGGAGTGGAGCCTTTGTGGATCAGACGTGTTTGTCCAGTGCATCACATGGGTGTGCGAGTGGATTGGGATATGGGGAATTTGGAAGTCAGGTTGACGGCCTTGGGCTGTTTGTCTGCTGGGTGCCGTGCTGGCAGTCTGTGGCACACTGGGTGTTCTGCTGTTTTTCTATCATTTCCAGCTTTGATTTTTTTCATGATTTGTGCTACATTGGCTTTTCTGCGGGATCGGACCAGACGGGCTAGCCTTTGCCTTTCAGATATTTAGGCTAATTATAAGTGGCGGGCTTAATCATCATAAAATAAAATGGCAAAAATAAAACACTTAAATATTTGTCATCACTTATTAATTACCATGTTACATCGATTGACATCATACTGTGAAGCACTGCTTGATTAAAAACAACATTTAAAAATGCAAAAAAAAAAAAATAATAAATAAAGAGAGGTGCATGAAATACTAATACAATATTATATTAATGTGATTTATACTGCACTATATATTTAATTTTCTGTAGTTTTCTAAATTATTACTTTTTATCAATATGTGTAAATTGTGTATAAAAATTTACGCGTTTTCTATACACTACCCAGATTTCTTAACACCGCCTCTTATTTCTATATCAAGCTGAGCGATAAAAATCTATCACGTTCTCACCTTCCACTGAGCAAAAAGCCGGTGATCAGTGCCAGGAGGATGATGCCCAGTGTGACAGCCACGGCGATGACGGGCACACGGCCCTGATCTCTGGAGGCGGACACTACAGAGAGGCGAGAGCTGTGAGCCATGCGTATTTATTTATGTCTCGTTCCTGATAAATAGTCTGCCAGCATTGGTATCTTTAAACTCAAAACTATCTGCACTAGCTTAAGGAGATGTTCTCCAAGTAAACAAGCAAGCACTTCTGTAAGTGACTCTGGATAAGAGCATCTACTACATGCAGTAAATATAAATGTAAATGAGGAGGGAGCACAAACTCAGTCACAACTGTTATCAGCATGACACAGCTCACTTCAAACCTTACCTCTAACCATCTAAAGAGCGTGCCTTAAATAATATGAGCAAAACAATCACCTGCCAATACAGTTTAAATGCATTTTAGTCCATGTTATTACTAATTACTTTAACAGGTCAAATGGTATAAGAACAGACTTTGTTTTTTAATCAGTCAGCATTAGTTTACAATTCTGTGAATAAATATGGAATAACAGTGTATGTTTCAATCCTGACTTACAGTAGGGACCGGTTTCGAACTCAAAGCGTCGACTAAAGCCTCCGTAGCCAGCCGAGGTGCGAGCTCTGATCTGGAAAATGTACGCTGAAGATGGCTTCAGCCCATCCACCACCACCTCTGTCTCTTTTGACTTAACGATGGTGTAACTGGTCTCCTGATCCTTTAGGGCACAAAGCAAAATGAAAATGTTATAATTAACAATGGAGAAAATTAAGTAAAAAAACAAAAAAAATATATAATACATGATATGATATATACATTCTGTATAAGACACAGAATGAGTGAATGTGAATGTGTAAGCGTGTCTAGATTGTATCATCACTTTCATGCTGCTCAGATGCATGGGGGTAGAGTTATATGATGACGGCTCTATCCATTACGGGAAGGTCCACTTTTCTTTTTAAAGTCCCCTTATATCAGTGTTTCCCAGACCAGACAGCTGTGCTGAGGTCATGCAAGATGCTGAGCTGCTTCATGTCCGATTGTCTCTTTAAATGTCCTGAACACTGGAGCCATCCAAAGTCACGATGTGAGCAGCTATCTGAGCCACGCATCAGCGCCAGGTCTGGTTTCAGCCTTTTTGTGTCAGCTTTGTCGTCAAAAGGGGACCTGTTTCCACTGCTCGCTCTGCTGCCTGTCACAACGCTGCACTAAACATGCTTTCATTTAACCTCAACTTTTGGTATGTATATGTGATATAGAAGCCCAAATTATGATTACTGGACTTTTCATTTTTATAACAATCATACAGTACATACTGTAGGAGTATTTTTGCATCAGCTGATCGACTGTGATACACATGTGAATCAGCAAGGTATTTCAGTGGAGCAATAAAGCAGAACTGATCATATGGGGCAAATCTGCCTGTGATTAAGCACCTTCAGTTTTCTAAACATGACCCAGCTCAGCTCAATAGAAAAAACGAAGAGTTTTTACAGACTTTCATAGATTTAAGCTCTCTTGTGTAATTGTAACATAACAGAGGAAGACAATAAAAATAGACTGTAGAATGAAATATGGATCTCAGGGGTCTCTGTGTCCTATTGGTCTTAAGTTTACTCTCATGTAATGTAAATTACTACTATACACAGACACACACAAACACTTTTAAATGATGTCTTATTTGGAGCCATAACTAAATTGGTTAAGGAGTAAACAGTGACTTTGACCAAACAGTGACCATTTAATCATATCATTTGCTTGTCATGGTGTTTGTACACAAATCTATGCGTCTTTACCATTATATCCTAATATATAGGGAAATTTTATTCGAGAAAAAAAAAAACAACCTCACACTTGAACCTTACTTTACAATTCAAAATCCACTTGCGCACCTGGTAACAATCCAGACATCAGCTCATTAAAACTAAGAGCTTACAGCCAAAAGATATTTATCATCCACATCCATCTCATCATTTCATGTCAATGCCAATATTCCATACAAAAATGATCTATATCTAGCTAATTTCTACGAAGCCCTTTCCTTGCATGAAGTTAATTGTCCTCCTGTAATCACCTTCTCAAAGTACTTGATCTCGTACTCCAGGATGATGCCGTTGGTTCGGTCTGGTTCCTGCCAGGAGACAGAGATGCTGTTCTTCGCTGTCTTCCCTCTCTTCACCACAGTGATGGGAGATGGAGCTGAACAGAAAAAAAAAAGATTTTGTTTGTGTTGACTCCACAGTCCAGGTGGAAAATATTCTGGATGCAATACGAAGGAGTGATGCAATATTGAGTAACTGCATAAAAAGTCATATAATGGTACAGATTTACAAGTTTCAAGGGGAGATTTATACAGAGGCTGAACTGTAAGTAATGCGAATATGGGTACAGCTTTATTATTAACTGACACAGGTCGTTCAAATTGAAGATGTTGGTACAGTAGAGTAACACTTCCTCGACACAAAGCTACAACTCGGCACAGTCTCTGTTTTAAACGATGCAATTGCGCCATCGTTGATCCCAACTCTCGAATCCTTTTTTCGAAAATCCCCTTTGTCGCAACTGATGGTCTCCCACCGCGTGTTTCGTCTTCAGTTCTGGTTTTCCCCTTCGTCCATCTGTGCACATTGCTCTTGTCAATGATGTTCACCCCTTAAACATTCTGTAGCACAGTGGGAGCTGGATATGTAAGTTAATAAAAAAAGGTTTTTCTCACTTTGGCATTACTTTTGGTACAGCCCTCGTTTTTTTGAATAGTTTGTTATAATAGCCATCAGTGTCTATGTGATGCCGGAGTAAACGGAGTACCCGGAGGAAACCCAGCAAGCGCTGGGAGAACATGCAAACTCCATGCACACAATTCGAGCCTGCCCGGGAATCGAACCCAAACCCTTAAGGTACAAGCTGACAGTGATACCGCCCAATACATATCAATGTCTGCATAATAGAAACTTTTGTTATAGAGATATCTTGTAAAAAAATATTTATCCTTAAAATAATAACTAAATCATCTAAAACTACATTTTGGTATATGATTTAGACCTACATTGTATTTCATTTTTATTAGAAACAATAATACATGTTGAAGGAAATGTTCTGAAACACTTCTGAATGATAAGCTTGTCTAATATAGCCATGGTGCAAAACCTGCTTTTTATTTATGCTTTCATAAAAAACAACAAAGTGCATGTGAAATATTCCAAACATGAGCAGTAAAGACAATTAGATATGGTGCATGAGCACACTTTTTTGTTACAGCTGCTTGCTGAGAAATGAATTCAGTGTTGAAAATGGCTTTGGGAGATGACATGGTCTGACACTGTTTACACACTCCATTTACTGCGTATTAAAACAGTCCTGCATCCGGTTACAATCTGTCTTCAGTCACAAACTTCCCATTACTGTCTACACACTGTTTCAACATTAACAAGCATGAAATTGTTTTATAGAGCACGCCAATACAGGTACAATCGTCCATAAAGTAATTCGGTCACCCTCCGTCACCTTACCTGTGCTGTCACTGTGTTTATGCTGTTGTTTTAACTTGTGTTCATATATACAACCTCCTCTGCAGTTTGCTGGTAACATGCATGCCTATTGCACTCTGCAGGTACTTGCACACTGACGAGTCCATCTGGTCTGCTTTGGAGTCACTCAATCATAAAATCATAAAATTACACAGCCTTACACAACACTTATAAAAAAAATACAGAGACAGAGAAAAAAAGCTTAACAATTATTTCTAAATGTGTGCAGGATACACAGAAATCATCTGAACATGGAGTACACTCCGTTCCGTCAGCAGTTTGTAAGTGATTAGACAATTAAAGACACAACTCATTTAAAACATTTTGTCTCTCACATCTGACAATGAGACAGTGAGCTTGATTGTAAACAAATCAAAGACAGAGGGAAAAAAATGTGAGTTTTTGTCCCTTTTTGTTTTCGTCCTCAGTGAATAATTCTGCCAATAAGACCTGAAAAGCACTTTTAGAAAGAAAAAAAAAACAAAACAAAAAAAAAGAGATCTACTCTCTCTGAAGCTCTCTGGCTGCTTACCAGGGTCATACACTTCTCTTTTTGTTTACCAGTGCAAAAATACAGAACACATCTCATCCTTTGTTTGCACATCATGAGTCAGTATACAGTGGAGGCGATTTCATAGTGATTTAAGTGTAAATATATCTAAAATAGTACATTTATCTTATTATTATAAATCAAATACGTTTTATTTCTTTCTACACTGTAAAACTGCTAAACGCATACAAAATAATACGGCTATATTCAAAATCATAACGGCTCTAATCTGAGGAGCTGTTTGTTATTTCTCTAATGAACTTCTCCTCTGCAGCAGAGGTACTGTAGGTTTTCGTCTTGCTTTCCTGGGATGGTCTTCATGTGAACCAGTTTCATCATGGAGCTTAATGGGTTTTTGCAATTGCATTTGACGATACTGTTCTAGCAAGAACTATTTCAGAACAGCTGACCTTTGTGTGTTAAAAATAACAACTGACTTGTTGTACAAGCATCAGTTTTCTTGTTCTTTTTGGCAGATTATTTAGATTGCTTTCTAAAAAAAATTTTAGAATTAGAAAAGTCAAAAACTCTAGGAAAAGAGAATTATATGCATGGTTCAGGCTGATCTTATAATAGTAAATATCAGATTAATGTGTCTATATTGACTGTTAAGATGCACAGAATGCAATATTCTTGGCTGAATCATTTTTCCATTTTTTTTTTTCAAAAGTCTGACCTGCTGTTTCTGATTCTGACTTACTGAAGAACATTTTTTGTTTAACAAGGTTAAAGGACTTTCTCCCACTACAACAATTTTTTAAATAAAAAAAAAGATCCAGGTTACTGGACAGACCATTCTGTACAAACGAAATCCAAGTAAAAAATGAGGTGACAGTTACAGACGAGGGGCTGAGCCTCCTATCATGTGCTTCCTCTGAGACATGCGATGCTAACTGACCGCAACTTTTCAAACTGCTGCCCAGACAGGAGTAATGTCCCATCCGTGTGAGCGCTAGTGTCACTATGATAGATGTGAGAGCACAAGCATGCCGCTCCTACCCCACTTAGAGCATGGCCCTGCTCCCTGCTACAAATGGGATTTGAACTCATGATCTACAGATGAACGTGTACCACTCAGGAGCCAGAATCAGATATACAGTACCTTAGACTAATCAGCCAGTCTTCAGTCTCCCTTCACAAAAAAAAAAAAAGTTACAACCCAAAATACAAAGTATGTTGGATTCACTTGGGTCGATTCAGGGTCAGTCCCACACCACCTTACTCAGACGATCTTGAACTTGGCTCAAAAGACCACATGAGGAGAAATCGCAGCAGGGTTCAAGTCAAACTGACTAAAGACAGCATATGTAAAACCCCCACAGAGCTACAGTTTACAACTGCAATTAATCAATTCTATCTCCTCAGTGTTCTCATTTTTCTGTTTTTACAGCCTTAACAAAATCCTACAGTGTGGCCTCCGCACACAAACCTACTGCCACCCATCTACGCACATAAAACAGAAATGTGAGCCGGCTGTGTATTCAGGAACTAAAGTGTCAGACTGTAGCCGTGAGATAAGTATTATTTAAGCATGTTCAAATGATCCCAGAGGTGCCGATATAGTACCCCGGCTGCACCGGGGCAGCATTTAGAGCTCAATAGGGTTCGGTGATAGGGGAAGCGAAGAGAAGTCTTCTCGCCTCTTGAAAACAAGGAGTAACCGTATCCCTCCTTTCACCCAGACAAAACTATAATCATTCCTATCTTAAAAGCCTGAAACAGAATACTTGGCAACCCGATCTGCAGGCTGGCAGGCAAAGAGCTGCTTTGTGGAGGGTGGCTGGGCTACTTAAAGAGTCTGGCAGCCTGTTAAATGGTTGACTTTCAGTCAGGCAGGAGACGCAGCTCCTCTGAGTTATTGATTCACAATAAGCTTTAAGGCTTTCCAGGGGAATTTTGATCTATATTTCTGATGATGGACCGACAGGAAACAAAAACAGCTACATCTGAGTTGAGGGTCAAAACGGTGAAACCGACTCTGTGTGCATACAACTGGAATATAATTTATATTTTAATATAAACAAATACGCAACTTTCTAAAAATGGCAATACTGTTTAAGAATGTATTTTAGGAAATGAGAAATTGATCTACCTGTGCAGTAGATAGGATTAAGTGATTAGCTAACTGACATCAGACAAAGTAATTTGATAGTCATTTTTCTATTTGGAATAAATCTAAACACTCATCAAATCAAGCATCATTAATAATTTAAAAGTTAAGGCAATGATCCAGCAAATTTTGTTGTACAAAGTGTATAAAAGAAATCCAAGTGCAAACAAGATCCTTGTGCACTCAGCATGGCAGCATCTCCTATCCTCTCTCATTAGCAGATGGAACACGTCCGTACTAGAGGAAGTGTGGCGGAGGAAGTGTGATGGTGCTCTGATTAATAGCTCCGATTGGGAAGTGTTGCCATTCTGCAGTGCGTGAATCTGTTAACGCTGCACCGTTGCCAGCCAAGAAGCTGCTAACGCCAAACAGCGAGGCATGTCACTGATTCCACACTTAGATGTACACCTAGACGTGTTAACGCTCCTATTTTCAGTAAGAGAGATCACACGATCGCACGGTAGCAGTGACTTCGATTAATCACTCATATCCAACATGCATCCTGCTGCGTTTAAGCTCCATTAGAAGACTGCTGCTTTTTGGTGGCACAAGACTGACAGCAGGCTATATTGTTTTTTGTTTTTTGTTTTTTTATCAAGCTCTTTCAGGCAGACACTTGCATGTAATTTAATTGAGACTAGCATGCTGGGTGTGCGGTTTTAGTGCGAGCAGGAAAGGTCACTGTTTCCAATCTGACCTGGTCTCAGTGCCAGGCTGAAGCTCTCAGCAGGCTATGTGTTTGTAAACAAGTATTGCTGGAGGGAGTCCTGCTGAGAGGCAAGATGAAAAACCTCTGGCAGGGCTGAGCGGCCCGCTGGCCAAAACCACCACTGAGGTATGACTCCTGCCAACAGGCTCCCATGCCAACGCAGGCACGGCAGCACGAACATGGGTCTTCTTAAAAATCATGCAACGCTTCAAGAGGAACCAGAGTTTATGCTGCTGCCAAAATCCCCACCGTTCCTCTGATGCACTTCACATATCATATCAGTTGTCAGACGGAGAACATATTAAAATGGAGCGCAAAGAGAAAAAAAATGCACCCTTGGATATCCGACATCTATATCTCTATGTGTAATCAAACTGAGTTTACTTTTTGGTTAAACTTCTTTTTTGACAAGTTAGACCGTTTTCTGTTTCCTTCTTAACCACTGACTACAGTATGTGCTGCATTGCAACATCTGACTTACCTCAGGAAGCTTGAAAAATACATCATTTTTGACACTGAGAACAAATTTTCATTCAATTCAAATATTCTAAGTAGTGCTGCACAATTAATTGCATAAAAATCCAGACATTTGATGTTTTACAATTAGCAGTAATTTAAGTAGTTTACATGGGTGAGAGTTCGATTCCCATCTTGGGTCTGTGGACTTTAAATGCTCTCCCTGAGCTTGGTGCGTTTTCTTCCCAGTCTAAAGACATTCTTTACCTCCCAGGGAGCCCTCATGTCTGTGTTCTGGCTCTACCTTTCATTATGTTATCATAGTCAGTCCTGCTGGAATCCCTGCTTGCACTCTACACTAAATATACATTCACTTTATACATTATGTGACTGTCACCATAGCTAACTGTTCTCACTCTCTCCCTGTCGAGCTAAACATGGTGCACCTGACCTGCCAGTGATCGAGACCCACTCTGCCCTCCAGACCTGCCTGACTCATTCTGGTGTCCCGCATCTGGTAAGAGACCTCATAGCATGGAGGTCCCGTGTGGACTTCATGAGATGTGGTAATTGGGGATGGTTCCACCTGACAGCTGTTCTCTTACGACTTTGACTGCACTAGATAGTTTAGGACTTAATACCCCATGAACAGTTTTGTACCTGAGCCTCGAAAAAACAAAAGTCGGCTTCATATTAACAAATATCCTGTTATACTGAACTTCCAGCCTCTTAACACACAGTATGACTGCAGATCAATCCCTGCCTTCTGATATCACCCAAAAAAGGATCTGTTCCCTGTTGTGTCTGGTTCCTTTCAAGGTTTCTCCCCACTGTCATCTCAGGGAATTTTACCTTGCCACCGTCTAAATGTATAAATCATACCATCTGATCAGTATTTTTTTCAAACTCATTTTCATTTATTTAATTTTGTAATGCTGCTTTGCAACAATGACCACTGTTAAAATTCCTATATAAAAAAAAACTGGCGCATAGTCCTGGGTATACACCACCTCATGCCAAAAGTCTTTTTTGAAAAGTCTTTTGTTGAGGTGATAAATATTTATCACCCCCAAAATCCACTCAATGCCATAATTTGTTTAATTATTTGGTGTTAATCTAACTAAATGGTACATTAGATAGTTATATCCATCCATCCATCCAAGAATTTCTGTAGTCCAACTAGGGACCATGGAGGCCAATGGCGACCATTTTATTTATTCCCATTTGTACGACAATGGTAGGCCCTCAACATTCACACACTAGGCAATTTGGAAACACTAATTAGCCTAATTGGTATGGCTTTGGAATGTGGGAGAAAACCGGAGCACCCGGAGGAAACCAAGCACAGGAAGAACATGCAAACTCCATGCATACAGACACGAGATGGGAATCAAACCTGAAACCTTTTAATGTTTATGTATTATTTTATTATGTACTGATTTATACTTAATTAATATTTTTCCCTCAAAACAGCAACCTGTAAATTCAGCATTACAGATTTAACACAATCAAGCTAATAAGTACGAAGTGCTAATTTGTCTACTGTTGATGCTCAGAGCAGCCATAAAGTTGGAATCACCTCCTGAACCTGGAGTTGTGTGGTCCATCGCGTGTTCCCGAACAGGAATTTCTTTCTTTTTCCTAATCAGCGGAGTTGGAGTTCTTTTTAAAATGACGCTGGAGGAATGAAACCGCAGCACCAGCCAACAAATCAGTGCCAGAATCACTAAACACATCAGTCACGATGTGGAAATACAGTGCCGGAAGCCCTACACTATTAACAAGTGCAAAAATGTGCCTCCATAAATTAAGTGGGGGAAAAAAGCGCATTTTATTATGGAATAACTGTCTAAACAAATAAGCAAAGTTCTCATTCAAAAAGTTTTTTTTATCTCTAAGCCTTTGCCACAATGGCCTGAGCATTTATCATGTGGCGGAAATGTTTATAAGTGACTTATTTAAATAACTCACTGGGTCACCATCTGTTAAGCTGCAACTGCTGATAACACATAGCCACGCGCTGGAGACGAATGGAGGGGAAACGCGAAATCTCTCAACCGCGCCCCAAAACCAACTCACTGGGAATAATTAGGAATATTGAGTGTGGCAAGTCTTTGCAGACAGATATGTCAATTACTTGCTGTGAATGGGCAAATATTAAAAGCTCACAGAATAGCTCTGCAAATGCCACCACTTATGTGCCTGTCAACGTTCATTGGGGAAATACGAGCACACTTCAGAGGCACATGAAAGACTAAAGCGCTAATCACTTGCACCTGCGTGCGATTCAGTTTGTTTTGAAATCTAGTTCACTTGAAATCAGTGAACATTTGATCAATCCACACAAACTGCCCTAGTTATGAAAATCTCGCTCTCCTCAAAGCAGAAAAACAGATTTCTTCCTCCTCTTTACAGAGCATGCTAGGAGGCTGCGCTTCATTTGCGACTGTGACGTTAATTCCGCACGCACTGCATGAGCTAAAGCCGAGTTGAGGCAGGCTGTCTCGGGCTACAGAATCATTCTTCTTGTCTCTATTAATAGTGTTTTAAAGACCTTAAACCTTCTGTTGATCTCAGAGCACCTTAATGACTGAGGCAGATGTTGAAGCCAGTTATTCAGTGTAAAGCATCGTACATTGCTGTGCCATCCCTGTAAAATAAATCAGAACAGTGATATTGTTTTTTTGTGTGTGTACTGCTGAAGCACATAGGTGGTGCGTTTGGTGACAGAGACGTAGTAGCAGGAAAATAAGTGCAAATATTATGTTAAATATTTCACCCTAAATTAGACTGGAGCAGCGGCTCACAGGGGTTGTGCAAAAGGCCTGGGAGGTTACAGTAATGGATTACACAGACAGCAAGAGGAAATAAATGGTTTGGCTCCGGCAGCACCTGTGCCACCTGCTCTTGGAGTGGAAAAGAGAGTGGAGGCATGGAGCAGGACACGGTCACCAACACACAGTGGAACATTTTAATAAGCTTGGATGAGCCGGGTTGTTGTAGAAAGAGCAGTGTTTACTTCAATATGAATCTACAGCGAGAGGCAATAATCATCTGACAAACTCATCAGAAAAATGTGAGTTAGGGTTGTCACAGTGTCACAGGTTCAGGGTTAGTCAGCATTGACTTTTTCAAAACTGCAGGTCAAAACAGATTTTCGTCAATTCTTTCATTTTCTTCTTCAGTGCTTCTCGCTACTTTTGTGTCCGGAGGTGACTCACTAGAAAATTCTGCAGCTCCTTTTTGCTTCACCTAACATCACCAATGTCTGCAACATCCGGCGTAAGGGACACGGTTACACAAAGACCTCTACTTTCATACAGTAGGGTTGTGCACTATTTCTTTTTCTCTACTCAGGATTTAACTTTTGCTTTTTTAAATCAAAATAAACAACTTAATCATTCTGAACTTGGCCAAAAAAAAAAAAAGACAAGAGAATAAATATCTCCATCATGCTAATTCTAAGTAATGTAAAGAACAGGGGTTAGAATAATACAAGCTGTGCACTGGCAATTACAAAAACACAACTGCATTATGGATTTTAAAAGGCCCATATTTAATTTTTTTTTAAAGAGATAACACAGTTCTCTTAAAGTGTGTCTGTTAATGCTCCAGCCAAAATACTGCCTAAATAATGATTTCTTTCCCTTAAACTCCCTCTGTTTCACTCCCCATCTCAACATGCCATTTAAGAGAACTGCCTAGCAGTTGTCTTAAGGTAACATTAGGGGGTAAATCTAACCGGCTTGTTTAAAAACTGGTAAATAGAAAACAAACAAAAAGCAAAGTTTTTTGATCCAAGAGGAATAATAAATTAAGCTTAAGTAAGATTTAATGTCTATTTATTTTATATTTTACTTTGTTGACGTGTCTTTTCTAAATGCTAACATTTAGTTATATAAATTTTATAAAAAAATATATATATACTGTATAGTGTTAAATTGGTAATATAGGTAATATTTTAGGGTGACTGAAATAGATTATCTGCAGTTACATTATTTCCTGTGGTTAAATGTGTTTTGCAATGTGAATTTTCGCGTTATGATAGAATCATATGCCACGTTAACGCTGTAATTATTTTATAAATTTTTTTATGTCCACATGGCTGCAAATTTCATTGTTGATCTGTGATTGAAACTTGATTATTACCATTATTACCTTGTAAAGGTATGATTTGTGCATGATTTTGCTGGCATTACTGTTGTAGGTACATTTAAACTTTGTTTTCCCTCTTAGGGACCAAAGATTTCAGTGTCATCCCAAATAAATAGTTAACTGACATTAATTAGGATATATAGCATGCAGGCAGGCAAAAATCAGAAAGTGAAAGTGAAAAATGCTTAATTTTTGTTTTTGTTTTTCTAAATTAATACACCAACAAATTATATTATTAATTTGTTGATTTGTTAGATATTTTAAACATTTGCTAGTACAGTATAGTATTTTTGCTTTAATGACAGTGTGCACTGGAGTGATATGACCTATACAAGTTTATGAACACCATGATCCATATGATCGTCTTAACACATAATAGCAGAGATTAGACATTAGGAAAATCTGATCTTTTGTACAAAGCAGTTACCTTACAAAATTAGCTAACATTTAAATAATGACCTAGCAATAATGCAGCATCTTAAATATTAAAGATTTAACATATTGAACATTTACATTGTACATAAAATTTATAAATTTCAAAATCTTTTATTTACAGTTTTTCAACGAGGGCTTTTGGACCCTATTGTATGTGTCTAATATTAACTAAGTTGACCATAACTTGGTAGATTTGATTTCACATTAAATATATAATCAAAAATATCCTTCAGCTGTCATGACAGAAAAAAAGGTGCATGAGATTTATTATCAGGTAAAATAACCTGCACACATAATTTCAGATTCATATGCCAATTAACTCATATTCCATTTTATTTGAGCATAAAAATGTTTTTTTTAAAGTATTTTAAACAATAACTTTAATGATTCGTAAACGTGATGCTGATTTCTTGAACAAAATGCATAAAGGTTAGAAGGCCAGTAATAAAATAAAATATAATTACTGTATATTGTGGCAATGTGATATTGTGGAGAGATTATTTAATCTTTATCTTGGACAAGCCTAATAAACACAATACACTGCTAAATCTGCAGTCATGCCTAGCATGTTCCAGAGTCAATTATGAGTGACAGCTATTCAATGCTCAAAAGTACATGCAATTGTTGTAACTATTTATTCTTAGCTCAGTGCAAAGCTTTGCCTTTCTTTCTTTCAGATTATAACCATGTAATATACACTGACAATATAAAAAAAATATATAGAAAAACAATTCTTACTAAGAATACAAGATCATACTAGACAAGAAGGTTTAAAGCCAATGGTCTTTTATATTTCCTGGAACAGAACACAGCACAGTGAATCCCAATATCACAGTGTTTTCCACTTTTCACACAACAAAGGTTCTAACAACACCCTACCAAACACGGTGCTTAGCCTAGAGCCAGCAGTTCACATGAAACATGACTGCCACTTGATGCATCGACCCAAACAGATTATCCTGAGCGCTGCCGCACAAGGCAAGCAGGTGTTCAGTATTCTACATCAGTCTCCTCACAGACTATGTGAAATCCCTTATTTCAAGGCTGTCTTATCGTGGCTGAGCCGCTTCTCACACACACACACACACACACACACACACACACACACACACCCACACACACGCACAAGCATACACACGTGCACACACACACACATGCATACACACGCACACCCTTGTACACAAACACACACTGCAGCTGTGCAACAGGCTCCTACTTCTCTGCCACGATGTGATGATGTTAATTACAGACCCTGGTTCAGATACAGCAGGTCACACATCAGTAAGCCTTCATTATCTAAACAAAAAGTCAGTGGAACACACTCTTACATGAGGGATGTACTTATCACCACTGACTAGCATTAGTGAAACTAGTACGGTGTAGGCATTGGATCACATTTTTAGTCCACAGGGTAAATAAAATCTCCAATGTGTTGCCATGTTATGCCTGCCCAGGAACCCAATTACCAAGGATAAAAAACAGCAAAAAACAAACTTAAATCGGAGAGAGGTGTGACTAAATGTAGCGATAGTCAATTGATGTTCTCTCATCAGACATTAAGACATTGTTTGTGTTCGCCAGCATCTTGATGGTGGTGTTTAAACATAAGGCAGTGAGTGCTGTGCTTAAAGCGTTAACGTGATACAGCAATATACTGTAAATGTTGCATTGTATTGCAAGTTTTTCAGTTTTCTTTTGTTTCCTATTTTCACCGTTTCCTATCGTAGTCCAGATTCTGTAAAGATTTTTTAACAGGAATTCAAGCTAATAACTACAGTATGCCTAGTTAAAAACTATTTATACTAACAGTCTCGGTTCAAGTTCACAGTGCAGCAGGTGGGCCTCATATTTTTGCAATATGGACAAAGATGACTTGTTTATCATAATTGCAAAAGTATGTATACTGTAACTTGGTAACAATGATCTGTTTGCAGATTTATATATAAATTGTTCAATACTGCGACATTAATACTTAGTCAGTATCAGACTTCAAAAGTGTTCTAGTATCTATACTTTTTTTTTTATGCAAAAGTAGGATTGGGACATCACTAAAAACAATGTGCATTTTTGTTAACTGTTGGTTCATATTTATAGCAGACTGTCTGCTATACTGTAAATTTGTAACTCAGACAAATCAGGTTTGCAAAGCAAAAAAAAAATGGGATAAATTGTGTGGTCTACAAGAACTTGAAAAAAACAAAAAGGCCTGGTTAATTACCATGTTGGATTGCTATCCTTGTATATACTTAGGCCCTACTAAAGAGCCCTACTGAAAGAAAAAACACCCTGCTATAATAACAGTTATACATTATGACTCTCTGATGTCCTGAAATTATAGAGTTTGTCTATTTTTAAACATTTTCCCCTTGTAATCTTGCTAAGCTTCCATGTAATGATTTTAAAATAAATAAATACATTTTGGCAGCAACTAATCATGACTTCAAATGCCATTTGATTACATTGCATTGGCTCTGATTGTACACGTGAAAGGATCTTACTATGCGGCATGGAGAATCAACTGCATGTAAAATGCCTTGTGGACTTCACCGTATGATTCTCCGATCCTGCGGGTCTCATCATTCAAGCCAGCGGAAATATACAATGTGGATACAACAAGCTGAAAATAACTCATGCTGTTCGAAGATGGAGTCTTTTCTATTGTAAACAAATGGACACAACAGCAGACGAATTGGACAAGCCTGGTCCAGTCTACTCACCAGCCTGGTTGGTTGTGACGTTAAGAGAAACGTACTGCCGCAGTGGTTTGGTGAGCTCGGAGACACCGTTCACAGCCTCCACCTCAAAGGTGTAGTTTGTGTGAGCGAGCAGGTCGAGCACCATGACTGACGTGTTGCTCAGGCCAGTGCGCTGGGGAAGGTAGCGGACGTGGCTGCCACACGGCTCGTGCTGTCTCGACTCGGCGCTCATCTTCCTACAGACCACGCTGTAGGTCACATCCTTCCTGCCACCCGTCTCCTCCGGGGCGCTCCACTCCAGCAACACACTTGTCTCGTTTACATTTGAAATGGCGCTGCGTGGGGCTGAAGGAGGCTCTGGGGAAAATGTAGAGTGAAACTATTATAAGCACATTCATGCTGTATGACAGGGCTATTGAACCTTTGCACTGAATCTGGCTCATTCCAATTTTTCTATGGCCCACATGTGGCTTACGGTTTAACCCTCCAAACATACAGATTATTATCAAATTTTCGCTGAAAGCGTGCTTATGAAATAATGCGAACCTGCATATCCTTGGAGATGGTATGTGAATATACTATACAGAAATTTTAAGACTCGAAAACGGCCTTATGTGATGCATATAAAAACTTTCCATCCCCTAGGTGTGATAGTGCTGCTTATTGTCAAATCAACATTTGGTTATTATATAGCCTATCTTTACTACAAAGAAAAACAACATTATAGTTTTATAACCCTTAAATCTTAAAGAGTCTTTAAAAAGACAGATATATAAAAAAAAGCTGTTTATATGGAAGCCTGTTGGTGTGTGTCGGGGGAGGCTTCAGACATCAAACTGTGCATTTGGGTTTTCGCATTTGCATTTGTTTTTGGTCACAGAAACATATGAAAAAAAAACACATGATCATATGGATCTGTGCTAGTTCGTTGTCTATGTGACCCATTTATTTATTTCTTTTTTGCTCAGTCATGTTTGTATAATTAGATAAAATAAAATAAAGTTAAAATAATAAAAAAAAGTAAAAAAAAATGTTACACTATATTGCAGATTTATGACCGACATAATACTATTTTTAAATATAGAAAATATATAATTACAATATTATTTCTTCTGTGTTATTATTTCTTTCTTATTAATATGTTATTATGTTATATATGAATATACTGTATACAGTATATCATCCAGGCATATAAACTATCTGATAGTACTGATTAAATTAAGAGCAGAATTTCCACTCAAGAAAAAAAAAAAATTATACAGTTGATATTTACATTAGCTTATTAAATAAAATTTTGCACATTTACAAATGTACTTGTTATATCTATATGTAAAAGCTGCATCAAAATCTTAAACAGTTAATAATAATGATAAAGAAATTATTACAGATGATGAGTAATATAAAACTCTTTAGTTGGTACTACTGTCAGAGCTGCCGTTACAGAAAATTAATCAACACCATAAAGCCGATGAAAATTAAGATTTCAACAGTGCTTTTATCTGCAACGTTTGTATTGCATTTTAATTTTTGTGTATTATTTTAACTATATAATAGAATCGTTTCCCATTTGTCATTTCATGGATCAAAAAAGTGAAAAGTAGCAACTGACTGATTGTTCTGTTCCTAAACATAAAAATACTCAAAACACGTGTTTTCTATTTAACTTTAAAATGAAAGATATTGTATAGGTATCCATCATATAATCAAAGGCAATAATAAGATGTCACTCATGTCACTTAATGATGTCATAATTTTCTAATTGTAAATTTTTTTATACTGTTTTATGATAAGTCGTCTTCTTGTATTTCTTCTTTCAGATCAGAAATATAAATAGTGCGCTCTGACTAATTACTTGTGCAGGCCATGTTGGTCGGGTCCGTGTCCTTCCTGTAGTAGCCGTGCTCACACTGACAGGAAGTGGAGCCCTCTGTTTTGGTGAAGCTGTGAGGAGGACACTTACTGCATGTCCTAGTCTGCAGAGCAGATCTGTAGAACCCAGGCTTACACACTGCAGATAAAACACACACACACACACCACACACACGCAGAGCACAAAGTAGAAATGATTACATTATGAATGCAACTGATCAATGCCTTTGTACCACTTATTTAGATTTGATGAGAAACATTGGCTGTTAAAGTCAAACATTCATCTGCTTCATAAAAAAAAGAGCAGGTGCTCATATCAATAGGGCTTTGATGGCTGAAATGCAGAGCGCTCATTAATACACCGCACTGTGTCCCACATCATCATCATTTCTAGCACAAATGAAACCTTTGATGCATTTATAATTTTACTCCCTTTCTAAGATGCATTTAAGGCTGAGTAATTAATATATTTGTGAATACATTTCCTTGCCTCAAGGTGGTTTTCCATGACTATAACTCAATTAGAGACACCAAAGAGTGTAAGAATAAATGATACACCCGGAATCGATTATTCGAAAGGCTTTGGGAAACTCGCTGAGCCTTACAACGTCCACAGAAATCATGAAATTTTGTAAAAGCTGTTCGATAGACAGCAGAGACAGGCGGAGCCTGTGCGTCTCGTGTTTATGACTGTGTAAATGACTTTCAGCTTAGAACCGATACTTCTGCGCGGCAGACACACTGACACTGCAGAACATATTCAGGTAATGGATTGCTGTGGCTAAAGAGAGACATATTATCAATGGCCTCCGCAGTGCAAAGTGCACACAGAGACATTAATTAAGGCTTCCTGGGCATGCATTAAGAAGTTCTGTAAATTTAATCCAACACCAAGCTGTAATAAAAACTGTATATTGTACCAAAAAAAAAAAAAAAAAAAAAGCACTTACAAAGCTCTGTTTCTCACAATGTACTTTAAAATGCTGAATATTGATTTGTATTCGGGTCTGTGACTTTCTGAAAGATGAGCTGGCTATAAAACAGCCTTATCACGTTCTTTCCTGAATGATGAAGACACTTAGGTATCTGTCATTCACAGCATGCCATGCTCCGACCTCCACATTACACTTACCTCCTCTCTGAAGCTCTAAATGGACCTCTGTATGGATTGAGGGGTTCGCCAGCCTCACACACTCTTATTTACTGTATACTCAGTTTAAAATGCTTGCTTGTTTTAATAACAGCTGTAAGAAATTTCTCTTCATATGAAAACCAGGAATAGAAAAGCAAATGAGTAATATTTTAATAATTAATTGTCAAATCTAGTTGACATTTAAATTGTGCTTTACACCTTGAGCCGCTGTGACTCTAGTAAAGATTGTTTCTTCAGTCCCTTCTCAGAGTCAGTATCCATACAGAGAATAAAAAACAGCTGGTCAATTCGATTATAATGACTGTAATAGCAGCACCACCCCAAGGTAGCATCATACCGTAAGCAGTGCTGCTGATAGACAGTGAGATGATCCAGCCTCACTCAGGTACATGAGGGCTTCTTTTGACAAACATCAGCAAAAGCTGATTTAGAAAATAAAATGCGCAATCAAAAAGTCCCGGTTTGACTCGAACGCCCTTAAATGTTTGTTTGCCACCTGCTGCACATTTTTATTATAACAGTTATGAGAGACAAACTAACCTTATGTCTTTATATAATCCCCTGCTACACTAATGCACTTATCCCAGGGTTTCACTAGTGCTTGGATACCATCAAGGTAGAAAGTACAGTAGTCTCAGTACGTCGAAGCCATGATCGGCTGCCTGCTTCATGTCTGAAACCCCGGCCTCCTAGCAACTTCTTTAATGGCCCACACATGTGCAAATGGCTTGCAGCGAGGACAGGAGTGTATAGAGATATGATAACTCCCAGGAATTGATGACAAGTTGATTTCAAGTTGATCTTCGAGTTGAAGATCAGGCGTTCCACACGCTGAATGTTCAGGGAAATGTCTGCACTGGGCTCAGCTGGTGTTGTCATTGACAGACGTTATGTCCTTCTTTAAAATGTTTGCACAATACAAATGTTTCCTGAGGCTAAGAGTCTCATCAGCATACTGTGCTTGAAGTCTTGTGTAAATGTCAATCGGTTTTTTCACCTTTATTCACACGAAATTGTATCTATATATACTGTAGGTCCCGGTATGACTTGAACGCCCAGTAAATGATTTATTTTTTATTCTTTACATGGATTCTAGTCAGTCACGGTTACCAGTCACAATTTAAGAAATAAAATTTATGTTCTTGGAAAAAAAAAACACTTGAGAACTCCTTCAGAAATAAGGCAGCTTGTCAGCTATGACAATACATGCTTACCAGCTTTAGTTATTTAAATCTATAAATCAATGCACCGAGCGAGGTTTAAGAGAGGTGTGCAAATCAGCCATACACGATGAACAAAGCATGAACTCGCACGCCGCAAATCACCTCTGATTACCGGAGATGTTTTCCAATAAACAAACCAGAGGAAACTATATGAGATCTATCATAACGCATTTTTTTTTTCATAAACAACGTTTGCCGAAAAAAATCTGAAATTCTGAATTAAAAACATGCTAAATATAAATTAAAGCCAAATGCAAAAAGGTAAAGTGGTAGCCATGAGGTTTTGAGGGACAAATCTGGAAGCCAGTATGCGTACTGTATAGTCTCCACTGTAACACCAGTACACACTCTCATTTATGCAAGTCATCTAATCAGGAAATGATGTCGAAGCAGCACAGAGTACAAAATCACGCAGGTCCAGGTCAAGAGCTTTAGTTAATGTTCACATCGAAAGTGGGGAAAAATGTGATCTCTGTGACTTTACCTGTGGGCTGATGGTGCCAAATTGGCTGGAACTCCTGATCTCATGGGATTTTTACACACAGGCGTGTGCGTTTACACAAAATGGCACACAAAACACATCAAAACAACAACAACAAAACAATGACATCCTGTTAGTAGAGAGAGAGAGTCTGCAGGCTGAAAATGTTTTTCCCTGTTCGGTTTGGCCGAGCGCATACTGTTTAATATGAAAGCCTATTAAGCTTTCACATAATGTTTAATAATAACGGTGGAGGGAAAGTCTTTGATTGACACAGGGATATATTTTCAGCCTTTTTGCTCTTATGGTCTACTTAAAAACTAAGCATTTACCTAGTGGGCTGTTGTCAACTTTGCATAATTTTCTGGCAGGTATATGAACCTTTTTAAAGGAGATTTTGCAAGAATTAAGATGATATGTGAAATACAATGACACAACGCGCTGTCAGCTTAACATCATGCCTAACCCATAATTCTTATCATCAATGTGAAATTTTAAATCCCAATCAGTCCCAGATTTCAGATTCAACATTCCTCCACTTTTGCCTTGATTTTTTTTTTTACAGCATTCTTCTAAAGATAGCCAAAAAGTACCTGCACAAAGCCAACTGTAGTACCATTTCATGTTGGCGTTGTAGCATCTGCAGGACTTTCTGTCAAACAAGGCATTTCACCTTCCAACATTAAAATATTTTAGCTCAATTGGCAAATGTTCAACATGAACCCCAAAACATTGCTCCTTAGGAGAGATGGGGGAGGGGACGTCTTGTTCTCTACTTCAATTTACAGTGTATTTGCAATGACCTTGCGATTGCTGTTAAACTACCTCCCTCTGTGAAAATGACAAAGGCTGATTTAAATGTCAGGCTCTGAACCGTCTCATGCTAATGGGGCTGTAGTTTATCTGGATGGCTCTTAAATATCAGGCACAGCATAGCAGTGAAATTTCTCCATGAGCAATTGAGTGGGTGTGCAAGTGCACCTCAAGCAATTTCAAATCCAAGAAAGAAGAACAATTGTCTTGCTATTCTGGCCATTTCTTCTGCATATGTTAGAAATTCAGCAGTGGAGCAGAGTCCTGTACGTATATCACTGAACATCCCTGATCGCGGTGTGTAGACCTGTGCTTCTCTTTCAGTCTGGTCCAGATCTGCCTGAGAGTTTAGCCTGCTCTTAGAACACACTTGATTTAAACAATCTGTCGTTTGACTATGATACATTATTCGGAGAGAATACTGAGGATTACAAATATGGATCCCCGCATGGCTAAATCCATTTCCCCACACTTCAGTCAGGCCCCAGCCGAGATAATCCCACAGGACGAGCAGCATTATGATATAAAAGCAAATCTTAATGGAAACAAGATGAGGTTGGATTAAATAAAGGGCTCGAGATGGGCCACGGTAATGCTCCTTGTACAAGCCTGTGATTGGATTACACCAGGGACTGGTGTGAAATTAGGACTTCCTATATAATTCTTTATTAAACACACATGCACACACAAAACACAAAGAAGTCGATTATTATCCACCGAATAAGGTTAAGCCGATAGTACATCCGTTCTTTAAATAAATACACCTATTTTTTTTTTTATCATTCAGCACATACATAAGAGGAGGTACTGTATATACAGGGTCTGTCAAAACAGCATTGACCTTAATGACCTTGACAGAAATTTTGGTGCTCTTTCCTATTTGACGGACATCCTGAGGTCTTGCCTAATCAAGCATACAGAGAAGGTTTCTATCCTCCACATTTATGTTTTTCTTCCGCTTTATTGTCTGCACTTTTAGCATTTAAATAGCTAATCTATTTTAAGATTGATTTTTAAGCAGCAAATATCATCACTACAGTATTATGATCTGTGCATGCTGATTTGTCTTCTCCATGCATAATAAGGACAACACACAAAAAAAAGGAGCCACAAGTAAACACAAACAATCAAAATCATTCAAAGGCGACTGATGATTAAAAATGAGATACAGTAGCATTAACCTCCAGGATGCTTTAAAGCTAGTTAACAACATTAATACTGTCCGCTTTAGACCAACCCACCGCTAGACCTGCTCAGTCAGTAAAGTCTAAACTGTCTTTTCCACATGGGTCTGGTGAGTACTATAATACGGCATATATACAGTTCAGGTGCTACAGTCTCTACGCTTGTGAATCCACGCTTATTACACGTCTGCACTGTCAGGTGCGGGAGGGCAACCAACTTTTTTAATCTGAACTTTCTAATTTTCATCACTTGTCAAACAACCTTACTTTACATTTGTGTTGTGGGCAGAAAGTCATCAGAATGCACGATCTCTGGATGGATGGGCTACAACATTAGAAGACCACATCGAGTTTAACCCCTGTCAGCCAAGGACAGGAATCTGATGCTACAATGGACACAGGTTCACTGAATTTGGACAGCTGAAGATTAGATAAAGCCCAGACAACATTTTCCAATTTCCAACTGTCCGGTTGAGTCTGGACAAGACTGGCCATTCTTCTCGCACCACTCTCATCAATTTCTGCCTGTAGAACTGCATCACACTGGGCATTTTCAGTCTGTTTGTTTTTTCCATCATTCTGTTTAAATTATAGGGAAAGTTGTGTGTTAAAATCCCAAAGGATTTTTAAAGTGCTTAAACTAGACTGTCTGGCAACAAAGACCATGCAACAGTCAAAATCATTAAGATCACATTTTTTCCCTTTTGTTTGATGCTGTATCTACACCAATCGGCCATGACGATAAACACAATGACAAGTGAAGTGAATAGCCTCGATTACCTCTTTACAGTAGCACCTGACCAGGGGCGGAATATGTTAGGCGGTATGTAAACAGTCAGTTCTCAACATCTTGACATTTTGTCGAAGTTTTGGAAGAAGGGAAATGGTGTAAGGATCTAAGCCAAAGACGCGCCTGTCTGGTCCGCTTCAACAGAAGAGCTACTGTAGCACAAAATCGCTGAAACACTAAATGTTGGCTATGATAGAAAGGTGTCAGAACAGACAGTGCATCACAGCTTGCTGCTTACAGAGTTGCATTGGCCTCCAAATTTCTCAGTTCTTAATCCAATAGAGCATTTGTGGGATGTGCTGGACAAAATTTTTGAAGGTCCCTACTAACAACTTACAGAGCTTTAGGGAGCTGATGCTAATGTCTTGCGCTGGATACCACAGCACACCTTCAGCAGTCTTGTGAAGACAGTGCCTTAAAAGGTTCAGGGCTGCTCTGGCAGCTCAAAGGGGGCCGCCTACATAATATTCTGCTGATCAGTGTACAGTCAGTTTTTCCCACATATAGAGTATGCTTTATTTGGTCCTTAAGGTGTATTAACAGCTGCCCAAGTATATTTTTCCTTACCCTTTCTTAAAAAAAAAAAACGTAAAAGAACAACGCTGTGCGGGACTGATCAATAAGTAGAGGACAGTTCCCTCTCGTTGCTGTACTTGTTTATTCTGCTACTGCGAGAGCGGTGTACCGAGAGGCAGTAAATGAAGTGGGTGCCAGCTACAATGAAAAGAATAAGAAGGGTGCACATGCTCCGCAGAGAAAAAACTGTTTTGATGGTGAACGAGCTCTTCTTTAAAAACCTCAGGAACCCCAAATTACCCTATAAACTCAAGCGACACTTATCCAAGCCGACAACATAACATTGGTCAGTGACTGAGTTTTAAAAAAACAACTGCTTATACAGAAGTTCTGTTGACAGACATTAAACTGTGCATTTGGGTTTTCTTATATATTATTACGTTTAATATGTGTAATTTTTACTGCTACCGGAATATGGGAATAACATCACAAAAATGTAGACCTCACAAATTTGCTTCTTCTTATTATTAGGTCACAGAAACAACCAAAAACACCCATAAAACTTTGCTTGTAATATGAAATAAAACTCAGTTCATCATATTGCCTAGTTTGTGCTGAAAAAATGATGTCACTCTAAATTGAACAATCCTGACCGCATATAAAATAAATTAATAAATTATATATTTAATTATTAAAACATAGTAATGCAAAAAAGGAAAAAAAATGCTGCTTTTTATAGGCTACGTGCTCTGACAAACCCTGCCATCTTTGTAGACAGTTTGGGTCTTAATTTTTTTATTATTATTATTTGCCTTATTCTAACAATTTTGGTAGATTTAGAGCAACGTTGGTAGGTTGGATCTCTAAAATGTGAAATTAATAGAAATATGAAATAAATCTAAATATTGTTTTAAATGTCACATGGATCTGTTGTGTGTTGTACAATATGACGTAGACCACTTTTGTGCCGGCAGGTGATGCCCGGCGTTCCGCTGGCTACCACCGCATGTATATTTCAGACCTGTGGGAAACACTGACATGATTTTATGCATTTCATTACTGCCAAATGATTGGCTTATTGAATAACTGCATGAATGAGCAGGGGTACAGGTGATCCTATTCAAGTTGACACAGAGTGACAAAGATACACATACAGGCCAATTCAATCTTCTTGTCAAAATATTTGCCCTTTTTTTCTCTTTTGCAAAAAAAAAATTGTGGTATTATCCTTTTTTTCCCCTCCCGTCAGAACACTGATAACTTCTGACTGATAACTTCTTTAAAAAAAAGAATGAAAAATTGCTGGAGTAAGGAGACGGAATAATACACATCGCGAGACCAAGCAGTACATATCATGATGTTTCGTATTGCAATACACTGAATTTTAATGTTTGTCCCAATCCAAACTAATGTTGTATTGTGGAAGAAGGAGCAGCTCATCTGACATTTTTTTTTCACTAGGTAAAAAAAATGCTTTCTTATGTATTAGCCATAATCCATAGCAGCATATTTCAGTGTAAAATAGGGATCCTATGCAAAAATGATTAGCAGGTCTGCTACTTCTCAACATACATAGATACTCATCTGATGGACTTCTTCATCTCAGCTCATTTAACTCCATTTGTTAGGGGGGTTTAAATAATTATTTAAAATATAATTTATACTACACATAGGCAACTGAGCAAACAAGTATACAATACAAAACAATACACACACACGGACAAAATATTAATATTCATCTCTGTGTGGGTGTGTCAAGTGTAAGTTTGATCGTGTTTGCTGTCTCATATTCTTTGGCTGCTTTTAATTTTACTCTTCAGCTGTTGAATTAATTTACAGGAATAAAATATATTTCCTCTAATTTATTACTTTTCCACTGTTCTAACATGAGTCAGTGTTTGGTGTGTACTTTTCCTTTTTTCATTTTCTTTACCAATATAAGGTTGCATATGAGTATTTAAAACCATTCTGATACACAATACACAATACGCTGCAGCCAGACACACACTAATATTCCTGCATATCTGACTGCACAATACGAATCAACATAAACATAGTGGCTGTTTCATTCTGAGCATATGCGTGGACTAAAATCAACAGTTTTTAAATCTCACCCACTGTATCTTCCAGTTGTCACGTTTCTCCCTGGAGAACTGCACACATTAACACCTGGCAGATGAAGTTAATTTATTTTGCAAAACAATTTGCAATGAAATAATTAAAATTCTTTTTAAACCATTTTTCATATTTAAAAAAATATCATTAAGAGACAGCACTTTTCTTTTCCATTTTCTTTTCCATACTGATATGAATACTAAACCCATAAGTATCAGGTGATATTGATACTCATCTAATAATGTTTTTTTTTTTTTTTCACGATTAAAAAAGAATAACCACAAAAAAAAAGTCTATACAGACATTTCCATTTTTTGGAAAATATTAACTAGTTAGTAAGATTAACATTTTGTTTGACATGCTTCCTTAAAAGGTGACGTATTGTTCAAGATTCACTTTGTTGTACTCTAAAGGTGGCGTGGCTCAGCAGTAGCTCGTCCACATAGACACAGAAATGGCAGATTTGAAAAAGGAGAGAAACAGAGGGACTGTGAAGTGTAGAAATCTGAAGGGGTATTTCAGCTGGAGCAATAACAGATACATTTTGGGGACCTTCGGGACCTATGTTAATTTGTTAAAAAAAGCTGTAAAATATGGAACCTTTAAATATAATCACCAATATATCAGACTGATAAATAACTACGTTATTTTAACCAGAAGTAAAGTATTAACCTAGAACCTGCATGTGAAGGCATATAGGCAACCTTATACAACCTCCAGACACAACCTTTCTACACAACCTTTCTACACAACCTTTACGTAACTGCCAAATAAGTTTTATACAATCTTTACATGCATGGACATTATCTAGGCCTAACTCACAGGGCAAATTAAAGTTCCAATTTGCTGCCCAGTCACTTGGAAACCAAAGCGATGAGGCATAAAGTGGTCGCTGACATAATATCATAACATACAGTACGCACATTAAAAGAGACTAAGGGAAATACAGATATCTTTTTTATCCTTTTCTGGACAGAGATTCTAATATACTGTAGTATATCATGATTACATCTTTGACAAAAAAGTCAGGAAGTCGTTGTACAAATATTGAGTTATTGCTTCTGGTCTAATTTTATTACTTCTCATATACAAGATGATACTCCTGTCTGGCAAACATCTATTTTTTTCTCCTTAATATAAAATTGCAAGGTAAGAAATAGCCTACATCTAAATGCATCACACAACAGTTAAAAACTCTGCACTAATAAAATAGACACCATTAGAAATTTTTGTTTAGAAAAGAGGACAATAAGAGGTTTAATTTCAGAGGTTAAGGTAACTGCTAATAAAAACAAAATCCCCTGGACATTAAATCTGTTTGCTCAGAGTAGCCAAGGCTCTACAGACTTTCGCGCAACCTACAGACAATCTTTAAATAGCATCCACTACAAAAACTGTACAACTCCAACATTTTAGCTCTTACCCACCATCATCTTTATCATCACAGTGAGCTGTAAATCAAATATCTTTTCATCTCAGCCTTGTGAACTGCTTTTGTCACGCTCGCCTGGGACGGCTGCTTGAGGATGCGAAGCCGACCCCTCCTGCTGCTACCTGTGGCATGATGTCTCTTCAATGTCACGGTGGAGGGGGAGCTCATAATGTGCTGCACAAAGGCTAATCCCTCATTAATATGCAGCTAACAGTGGTGGGCCTGACAATTAACAAGCTGGCGAGAAGCTTCATATGCGCTCCCTCTAATGGACGAGCGTTTGGATTGAAATATATCGACTGATACGACTTTACTGAATTTACTAGAAACAACTTCAAACATGGCAGAGATGTCCGATAATTGAAACCATGGGGCTCAAATGGGAAACTGAAGTGCAGCGAGTTAAAGAAACCAATCAGTGAGAAAAAGCATTGCTAATGAAACAGCCACATAAATGATCTGACAAATCAATTGGGTGCTAATTAGATGAGGAATCTGGTTGTACTGAATTAGGAGAACAAACAGCAAGCGCTCTTTATACAGACGCCTTTCAACGGACGTATCTATAACACTGGAAAGAAATCAACCTATTGCATATCATGAGAAATTTAAATTATTAATCAAATCAAGGGAAGCGGCAGAAGATTTAGTCTT
The DNA here is from genome assembly GCF_024256425.1 of Clarias gariepinus. Classification (NCBI taxonomy): domain Eukaryota; kingdom Metazoa; phylum Chordata; class Actinopteri; order Siluriformes; family Clariidae; genus Clarias; species Clarias gariepinus. The sequence continues at coordinate 22,012,552 of NC_071116.1, read as the reverse complement.
TTTATGAATACCGATAATACATAGATACAGACAGTAACATGAACAATGGCAAGAAAATATTCCGTTTTTTTTTCAACCAATAAAAAGACAAACATCCTCTTTTTGTGTTTAGTTTTCCTCATGTAAACTCACCCAAAAACAAAAGCACACAAGTGGCAATGTGCAACCGTGTGATTGGCAGCATCCAGTGTTGGTCTTTGTGCTTTGCCATTGTTGGAGCTAGAATTATTTATTTTCCCTCAGCGCACTGTTTGAATAGCGGGGCGGGCCGAGCCTGATACTTGGCAACGGCAAATCTGCTATCTGAATTCCATTAAATCAATGACATGTAGCTGGAAATCTGCTAATACACTCAGCACAAGGATCCTGGCACCATCTCAGTGTCTAACATGAGCAATGCCCAGATGCTTCTCAATACTCCTCTTTCCTTTCTGCTATGCGATTTTTAATTCTTTATGGTTATGGGGAGAAAAGAAAGCAAAAAGATAAAAAATACTTCCCGAATAATTGACCTGTGATCTGAAAGTATCGTTCAAAATGAAAAAGGGAAGATATTAACCTTTATATCCATGAGGCAGATGATAAGACGCATTGACTTTTAATGCTAGTTAAATTATATATAGTGGAAACTGTCAGTCAATTTAGGGAAAAGTTTAACTGATATGGTCTATATGGCGTATCATATCGTATCATATTACAACATATTAATTTCTGTACAAGGCTCTGTGTATCAAACAATACATTCAACAGACTGCAGCATAAATTATTATTTTAGATTTCCTCTAACAATGTCTCAGGAAGAGTAAGACACTAAAGCACAATGGCTCTTAAACTAATAAAGGAATCATACTGTATATTCCTTGTTTAAATATAAAGATTCGACTTGGGCTTATTGCTTACAAATGCACTTACTTCCAAGTTAGATTTATTATTTCGATTTATACATATTTTCTTACACGTCATACTCATTTCCCTAATTTTCTTTTGATTCTGTAAAGCTGCTATGCAACAATGACCATCGTTATACAAATTCATTTAATGAATAATTTTTTTTTTTTATTTCTTGTTTTCAATTATTTGAATTTGTGAACATGACTGAAACAGGATAATAGTGAAAAAAAATATTTGGCAAAAAAAATGTGATATGTATTTGTGAAAAACAAAATCATAATCCTTTCATTAGACCTTCATATAAAAAATTAGTTAAGGTTGTATATGTGTTATTAAAATAATACACTTAATACACACTATGTGCTGAAAAATCTACACCTTATTTGCTTTCATTTTTTTTCTCTTTTAATACGGGCTTATCAAAGAGATTATCATACTAAATAATAAAACATTTAAAGAAAAGAGAAAAAACTTCAAAGCAGTTCAGAACCTCTTTTTTTGATACTGTTGCATGTTATTCCAAAACAAACAAACAAAAAATTTAATTAAAGAAAAAACAAAAAAAACAAAAGAGTGTACAGTAGATTAAATAGCTTAATAAGTGAATTGCTTATAATCAGAACCGCTAACAACTTTATTAGTTGTGGAAGTGCTCAGGCTGGTTCTCTGAGGGCTGGATTTAGTGCCGTTGAGTGAAAAATAAGACGAATGCGCCTGCACTGTGCAGGCAAAGGCACTGAGGTGCAGCGTTAATCAGCATGCAGTTAGTGTCAGCCTTACATAATACAGAGAGGAAACACAGCGTTGTACAGCTTTGTGCTTCTGAAATTGTGTCTTTTACAGCAAAAAGATTTTTTTGCACAGAAACGATTAAACTGTAAAAAAATATTTTTCCTCTCCTAGCTAAGCAGGCGAACTTACAAGTCAAGCGACTGTATAATGCTATCACTTAATGATGCCCCAATATTTCCCCTTAAGATCCGCATCTCCGCACTGCAGTCTCCGACGCTGCTGTGAACACCAGCACATCACACGCACACGCTAAGTCTACGACAACTGCTTACAAATGACCTCGTAACATCCGACACCGCAGCCCTGATTAGATCAGCCCTCTGAGAAAGTGTCAAACAGTGACTAGAGTAGCAGACACTCCCCCTTTTCTCCTCGCAGAGGAACTGCCATCCACGCACGGCTCCTGTTCTCGTATTACTCCAAATGTCCTGATTATCCTCTGCTGCTTTACTTTAGTTCGACTTTAGTCAGATAAACTGACGGCAAATTTATTTTTCCTATCTTGTGATAAATAAAGGGTGCACACGTCTCTGTGCTTCAGGGTGGGAGAGCTTCCTGACATCTCTGTCATGTCTTCCTTTTGGCAAGTGAAAGTGTGTGGTGAGGGACTAGATCCAGTTTGACATTTCCTCCAGTTACAAATGACAGTTATGAAAATACTGGAGATCACGGAGGATCCGGTTCTTTCAGGACATCCTTGTTTTAATGTATCCAAACAAGCAAGGGTGTATCCTTATACCCCCCCATGTTTATGTTTTCCTTCTCTATCTGTCATACTGTAAAAAAAAAAAAAAAAAAAAAAAAAATCAGCCTGGCAGTTCACTCAGCACATCACTGTCCCTCTCAGTGAGCTGGCATTTTCATTCTCTGCATACGACATCCTTTCCCTTTAGTCATGTAGTCTGGCTGCACTAAGTAGCATTGCACATATTTGCAAATGAAAAACATTTGTCCCATTGTGCTGCAGGAATTTGTATTCCAAGTTAAGTTCACCAAGCAGAAAAATAAATAAATGCTTTCATTTAGTACGGACGGGGCACGGGGTCTCAGCAGCTAGCACTGTTGCCTCACACCTCCAGGGTTGGGGTTTAAATTTCGTCTCCAGCCAGCACGCATGAAGTTTAGGTCCAGATACTTCACAGAATAAGAAGGATATAATATTTATTAATAAATTCAGTAGGTAGCTACTGTATGTTTAAATGTGATCGTCTTTGTAAGATGATTTTAACCCGGGAATAAAGAATATGCAGGTAATACTGGCAGAAGCAAGAAAAATAGGATTCCATTGCATACTGTACGTTTCCTATTAACTAAATACCATCAACTTGATGTTACATATGACAGACAACAAGGCTAATAATAATAATTCAACAATAATTTCAAATATCAATATATGTTTACAAACATTTTAACGAAATAAAAACATAGCTGCTAACCTTTTAATTGAACTTAATTTGTGTTATTAAGCCTATCTAACTAACTAATCAGTTATGCATCTGGACAACCAAATCATTGGACTGGACAGCACACTCTTTTTCCCAGTGGGCTCTATTATGAACTTGTGATTTGTCCACCCTGTCAAGGGATAACTGAATTTTTCTAAGAAGTTAGCTAAAGCAGGTTATCTGAAGAGGCATGTTTTTCGTCCTGACCAAAACACCTGAAAACAGAGCTTCCAGAGTTGACACAGGACTCGAGATGGCACGGAAAATGGTTGCTTATGTGCCTAATGTTTTAATTTTGCGACATTTGTTTATCCAGACAACCGCCAGTAGAGATTATATCTCCACACTGGCCTGGGAACGCCTCGGGATTCCCCAGTCAGAGTTAGTTGAGGTGGCTGAGGAATGGGAAGTTCAGGGTTCCCTGCTGGAACTGCTACCCCCGCGACCCGACTTTGGATAAGCGTTTGAAGAAGGATGGATGGATGGATGGATGGACAACCACCAGTTGGGACCATCCATCACAAAGAAATGTAAAATTCATGCAGTAATCTTTAATCCTGTTGTATTAACACATGTTGCTGTACTCTCGTGCTCTTAGCTTCTCTTCTCATGCATCTGCTGCACAGCACGAGTTCTTATCTACAGTTGCCCATTCGCACTTGGTCAGTATTCAGTCATGATTACCAGATAACGCTAGCAAAGCAAAGCTAACTACATTTTTGTTTTTACCCACAGCTCCAGTTTGTGTCAGTTTAGCTACATAGGTTCGCCTGGTTCAATTATGAAAAGTTAGATTTTGGCTCCAAACCATTTTATTTGGCTGTTCATGATTTATGTTTGTCTGGAGCCCTGTGACATTTGTTTTTACCATAAATATTTTATAGTAAACTTTATAAACTTGCTTACACACAGCCCCAGAAAGTCATTGGTAAGATGAAATAAAATAAAAGGTAAATATTTATGGTATCCATTAGTTTTGAATGTCGATATTAAACAAGATGCACCAAAATTGTTTTGAAAAAGTGCAGTCCTAATCTGCCTAATCTGCATGTCTCTGGACTGTGGGAAGTAACCAGAGTACCTGAAGAAAACCCACCAAGTTCAGAGAGAACATTACACAGCCCATAGGCAGGACTAAAACCCTCAACCATGGAGGTGCGAGGCTTCAATGCTAACCACTATGCCGCCTAGCTTTTGTTATTTCTTGCTTAAAATAACACACTAATGTGATGTTTTATCTATAAGACTTGTATCTTTTACTAATTCTCTATAGTGCTTATCTTGGACAGGGTCGCAGGAAGGCTGGAGCCTATTCCAGGAGACTCGGGGCACAAGCAGGGGTACACCCTAAAGGGTGTGTCACAAACACCCACACATTTACACACTACGTGCAATTTATAAACGCCAATTAGTCTACCCTGTCATTTCTTTAGACTGTGGGAGGAAACTGGAGTAAGCTGAGAAAACCCACCAAGCAGGGAGGGATGGGAAACCTTCGATCACACAGACCTGAAGGTGGGAATCATACCCTCGAGGTCACAGTGTTAACCACTACTCCACTACTTTTAGGTGTCCAGCTTTGACTACGTCATGGAAGTGTTGAATTATTCACGAGTGTCTGTTTAAAATCACATTTGTGTCTTGGTCTATCCTACTTTAGCCATAACAGGTCCAGCGATTAAGGTAGAAATACGTTAAGAAATAGTCTTCAAAAATGGCTCAGTGACCTCTGTTCCTGTGTTCTGGATATAAAGTGTCTGTGGATGGCGTCAGATTTGTTAGTCCATAAACAGAGAGCTTTCACTTGTGCTCAGAGAAGGACCCCTGGGAGTGTGAGTTGGCCACTCAGTGGAAATGTGACCTATATTCTTGTAAGGGCATAAAACGGAACACTACACCAAAGAGAAGTCACGTCTTCATCCATCAGCGGCCCGTGGTAGTCCATCATCCAAATCAGACAGGCACATAAAAAAGAGCCGGGCTGTAAAAATGACATTTCTGGGTGTTCGTATTTTGGAGGTTAATTTTTTATGCTACAACTGAGCGTATTCCCCGAGCTGTCGAGACCGTACCGTAACTATCAGGTACTGACTGAGCTTAGACGAATAAGACACGGGTTTTGTTAATCAGACAGGCCAGGGGTATGAGCGGAATTTCAATATGTACACCCTTTACATCCCTTTGCACCTTCTGTTACTATACACAATTTAAACCGTCACGATTTCCTTTCTCAATCTAGTTAAATTGCTCTTGTTCAAGTGACAAGCCGGATGATATCAGGATGTCTCCCTGAAGAGCATGTGGCTCCTTTTCTTGTGCATCTCTGGTGGATTCCGCTCTTGTGTTTACACTCATTTTGTAATTGCGTGCAACAATCCTGTGAATAAGGAGTGACGCTGTGTATACTCCTTCTGCTTGTTTGTCTCATTAGGAACGGATTGCAACGCTCTCTTGCTTCGTGCCTGCTGAACGGGGGGCCATCCCACACACGATTGGGCAAAATTCATTTTCAACGCATTGCTGCCTTGTCTGCACGTGACCTGGGCAACCGCGCAAAAAGCCGCAGCTTCCAGCGCAGGGCCGATGGGCGTTCCCTTAGGACGGCTCAATGGAAATTAATTCACACAGAAATATCACACCATGCTCCAGAAGAAAAAAAAGGAGGGGGAGAAAAAAGAAGAAGGAAAAAAAAAAGTCTTATCGCAAAGCACCAACTCGGGAGGCAGACAAAAGGAGCAATCTGTGGAAAGCAGGGAAACGAGGGATAGGGACAGAAGAGGAAAGGCCCGTATCGTTCTCAGGACACATTGCCCTCCTCCACCGCTGGAGCGTGTAACCATGGCTTCTCTTCTCTCTTATCCTCTGTTCTGCTATCCCTCTCTATCCCTCAGTCCCAGCCATCATTATAGCCTCCAGCTCCGGGTGGGGGGCTGCGGGGAAGGCTGATCACCAGTGTGGCTCGTAGGAAAGAGAGAAGCACCTGATGTCGCACTGGAGGATAAATGATTAAATGCCTGCAGAACAGGAGTGAGAGCAAAGGAGAGACAGTATCTGCAGGAGAGAGAGAGATGGCTCTGTGTGTGTGTGTGTGTGTGTGTGTGTATGTGTGTGTGTGTGTGTGTGTGGAGGGGAGAAGTGAATTGCTGGGATTCCATCATCACACGGCACACTGAGCAGCCAGCACTGATAATCTATGAGTGGCTCGAGGAAGGGGCTGAATTAAGGGCACTGCTGAATTACTGCAGGCACGAGACACAGTACGGATAAATACACGGGGAACTACTTTATATGCCATAACAACCGGATTTGCTCCCAAGAATTACCGTCGCCCGTTTCCTGCACGGTGTCGTTCACGTCTAAGGAATGATGAGAAAAGGCGCAACATGCTCATCAGCTGTGAAAACTCTAAAGCCGGCTTTCATCCTCCTCCTGCAGTGTGTCTGGCTCACATTGGGGGAAAGTGTAAAAATTTTATATCTCTGAATGTCAAAGACTGAGGAGAAGTCTCCAGTTGCCATAGAAACCGAAATGAGGATGTACTGTATTTATCGACTCCAGACACGGACGCGGGGAAAACAAAGTTGAGTTTTCCGTTGTAGGAAATGTCTATAAAAAAATATATATACAAGGTAGGATAGTATCTCACAGAGGAGCGTCTCTACAAATAGGAATAACAGCAGCGAAAAGAGCGGGGAGAGGTTGCTGCAAGCACTTTAGAGAGTATGACTCAATCAATGATGACACTTCTTCAGTACGGGGAAAGTAACGTCTGCGGTTGTTCTGTCAACACACGGGTCAAAAGATTGTAGCCTGTTTTAGTAAAACTACTAGTATCTTTTGCGTGCGCACGGAAATCAGGAAGCAAATACTCCGCTCATGACTTCGAAACAGACTGACGCTCAACTGTCTAGCTCGAGGCGGGAACGGAGTAAGCATTTCTAAAAATAATGACTTAAACTGGGTCAATGCCTTTTCCATCAGCCAGCAAAGACTAACATCTATGTATACAGAATTCATGATTTCAGGGAAGAGTCCTGATCCTAGTAACTGTCCCCGTGATGCCTTTTGTTCACCGTAATGACAAAGCCAGCCTAAAACAAAGCAGGGTGCTGTGAGGTCTGGGCTATTGTGCTGTCCAGATTCTATGATTCATTGCAGGAGTCACTGCACCCTCCGCCAGCTGTTAGATAGTCAACCCTTCACACACACACACACGCACACACACACACCTCTTCCCTTTCTCATCTAATCATTCCCTTCAACCACTGAGCCATGCCAAGTGTTTCTAATAAGACTGGCAATATTCACAACACTACTCCTCTTCAAATGTCCTACATAAATCTTTTTTCTTTCAATGACCTATAAATCGATGGCGTACAACTAAACCGGGATCGTGTTAAGAATCCGAGCTGAATGTCACCGCACTCCCCGGCTACGCGAAGGCGTGAACACTCTTCAATGTCCGTGACATTCATAGGCTTGGTTCAAGGAGGAACGTTGAACGTGCGGTGCCATTTGCCAGCCTGCATTTGCATAATAATGAAGATGTTCACCAACCTTGACAGGAACCATTAACTTCCTCGTGGCCTGCTTGGCACATGCACCTCCCGATGGGCACCAGCCACTCCCCCTCGGCGCTGCAGTGCATTCTGGGAAGCTCCTCGGCCACCGAGTTATTGACGCAGGTCCCAGACACTTCCAGAAGCTGAGAAGAGTCGGACCCGGTGATGGTATCTGGGAAGACGGCCAGGTTCTTCACCACGCTGGGACACTTTTTGTAAAAGACCCGTACAGACACTAGGGCGATGCAGGCTCCCAGGTCTTGGAAGGCCAGGTAGAAGCCTTTCTTAGTGAGAGGGCCGACATCTCTTACTTCGGTGTTGAGTTTCATCACTCGGTCACCCAGATCCAGCTCAGTGAAGCTCTCGTCAGCCGCGATGGTGTCGATTTTGGTGTACTGGCTTTCGCGGATGTTCCTGTCCTCGTCGTCGTTCGACTCGTAGTAGTAGACGTTGAAAGTCTCTTTGCAGGTGCCTAAGCCGCCGGGCAGGCTGTTACAGTCCCTCAGGGTGAACTTGAGCTCCACGAACACTCGCTGAGCGCCTTCGTTTGGGATCCAGCTCGTCTGAAGCCAGTTGTTCTGGTTGTGCTCCATCACTCTGCACACCTGATACGTGTGAATTGGAGCATAGTTCTCATCCACCTCTCCGATTTCTTCCCACTGGCAAAAAGACAGAGAAAATGTAATTAAATTCTGCTGAAATGATAGACAGTATTTTTCAGGGATTAGCTAAATACATTTTTGTCAATAAATTCATAGTGTGTAGGGATCTGCATGATTTATGAAATGTGTTGCTGCAGTAAGAATCACATATACTGTAGTTTCCATTCAACCATAACATTGTTGAAGACAACACAGCTATTACTCTTTTATTCTATATTTCTGGATATCACAACCAGAAAACACTCCTAACAATACATTAGACAGCTGACAGATTGAAAAAACAGCGCTACCTGTAATACCCAGTCCGGAAAACTACAGTACAACACTGCAGTTAACAAGGCAGGACCTCTTAAATGTAGCCCAAGGGCGCAAACAGGGCTTGGTGTTCTTTAAAACTGCAATCAATGACCACCGTGATCCTCCTGAGGCATCACATTACCACCGGACCGAGATGACACTCACAGAAACATGCAGAAGTCTGGCTAAAGGGTCCGACGCAAGAACAGTGCAAACGTAGCACAGATGATTCATTCATGTCACACAACTATTTTGGTCCCTGAGGAAGCAGAAGCTAAAAACAAGGGATCACAGCAGGTGTGTTACTCAGCGGCTACGAAGCTCATTGTTAGCCAGACTACGAGTTATCTCATACTACTATTTCTGCGGTTCAATTCCAGTCAGACGAGCCCTCCTGACCACATGTGCCAAGCGGTGGCCCTAGCTCGAGGCTTAACTGAGCTAATTGCATTGGGAGTGTGTTACCAGAGCTGCATGAAAAGAGCAGAGCTCCAGGCTCTGAACTTTTCATACTGATCGCATGAGTATGAGTATTCATGCTGGTCTCAGGAGTATCCCAGTGCCATCATTTCTGCAGAAAAAAAAAAAAAAAAAAAACATCCATGTACCTTGACTTCGTTTGCATTGGGGATTTGCAAAGTACCTGAACAGCACAATTCCTACAAAGAACATGTGCAGTTCAGCACAATACCACAGCTCTACTGTGGTTCTGTCTGGTTTGTAAATACAACAGTGACACAAAAGCAAAGTCATTTACAGGGGGGAAAAAAATTAGATAAAAAAAAAAAAAGATTCCAGCTTTAAAACGCGTCTCCATAGGTGACCCCATAATGGCAGCATTGACACATTACCCTGGCTGTTTTTCATTGACGCTCCAACTGTATCATCTATTACTCCACTTATAGTCTAACCACATTTCCCCCTGTCAAGGTGGACCATAAATGTGGTTCAGAAAACACATTAGCAGCACCCTTTTTTTCCAAGCTCTGTTCACGGCAAATTTCCATTTCATTCCAGGCAGCCAAATGTCCACATAACATGGTTTGAAGCTCACTCAGCCATAAATGATTATATTCCACTAATAAACACAGGAGTCCTTTCAGATGGGTTGCGTTAATGCACCAAGCAGAAGGGGTGATGGTATGGGGGGCACGCTTATAAAAATCTCACTGAACCACAGCAAATAGGATCCTTTCATATTTCCATAATGTGCTTCTGTTAGCTGGGTCATGATATGCAGACACTAAGAGCCACTGCAACACTGAACACTGTTAAGCTGACCAGCTAAGGAGGGAGATCACACAAGTCTGCAACAGACAAACTGCTCTGATTACAATGCAAACAGGACAAAAGCCTAAATAGAAATTGACAATCCTGGTCAAAACTGCTGAGGAAGCTTTAGAGATAGCCCTGAAGGGTGCAAGTCTGAGTCTCCTTTATTTCTTCGTCTTCTTTTATACACGAATTGGTTTGGTCCCAGAAGTCTTCTCTTCGGTGCTGTGTCTCCGGGCAGCATAAGCACTCGGAGGAAGGCGCCATCTGCCTTCTTCCGCATACATGAACTCACAGATGCCCATAATTGGCCAGCGCCGCTGTAATTGATGGTGGAGACAGTATGCTATGCATCCCTCCCAGAGAGCTGGCCAATTTTGTTTTCTCTTTTGTTCTCTCAGCTCTCAATTACGAATGGCTGTTGGGATTGTTGTTGGGATTAAAATTCACATCGATTCTTTGTTTCTTTGTTGCGCCACTCGAGAGCCTTCTCACCAATTTTCTCACCCTTTAAATATTCTAGTGCCGCCAACAGCATTGGCACCCTTCATTGAAAATGAGTAAAAATTAATACAAAACAGGAATAAGAAACGTGCACAGTAAGTAATATTTTGAGCTCATGAATATAAATCACTAAGAGCACTAAAACATTAAAAGTTAAACAAAAAAATTATGTAAATTCAAATTGAAGCTATTTCGCGTTATACCCTTCCTTTGCATGAGCAAAAAGGAAACATGTGGAGTGTCCAGACTTGAAAGCGCCTTTTAGTACTTTCACGTGAGAATGGCTATCACTTACAGCCAATCTGCCTTTAGTAAAGTTGGCGAGCACAGAGGCACTCCAACACTCCAGGCACGATTTAAAAAAAAAAAAAAATGTGTCTGAATCATCATCATCCTCTGCTCTCGACTCTTCTAAATCCCCAGACCTCCTTTCTGGCGAGTCTCCTGCTGAGGCGCTCTCTCTGTTCCCTCACCTCCACTAACCCACACTGCTTATTTGCAACTGCTTTTTTCCCTGCGAAACGTCAATTCTCTCTGTGTGAGCTCTTGTGTGCCTTAAGCACAAATTTACCCAAGCACTTCAAACTCTGCTGGCATTGGTCCTTTCTCCCTCAGTGTAGGAGCTGCACCATGCAGAGAGCGAGGGAGCGAAAGCACTCAAGCCTCCACGCACAACCTGCTGACTTTGAATCAATAACCTGTCATTACCTCCCATTTCCCAATGACCATTACTGAGACACCTGGCTAACCCCTGTCACCGAGGCCTGGCGTTCAGCAAAGGAGAAGCTACACAGACCTGATGAGCATGGGTAAAACTCACTCCCTGTGGTTACAACATGAAAAGAAAGTGTGTGTGTTTGTCTGTGTGTGTGGGTGTGAGCGAGGCTTTCTAAGCAGGTTGAAGCCAGGGAATAGTGATCCTCTGCTAAGGGTCACATAAATGTCTTCTGGCAAAAAAAAAAAAAAAAAAAGAGCAGTGTTTGAAACTGAAGGTGCTACAAGCCAGCACAAAGCCTGGATTTAGCTGATCTCCTGTAAATCGCTTCTTTGACCCGGTGTTCTGACGGCAGTTAAAGGAGCAAGAGCTGAAAACAAACATATTTAACAGAATAGGTGCTAGACTTTCAGGAAAAAAAGGACAACAATCTCTCACAATAAACACTGCTGAATGCAGGCAGGAAAGACGTTTAGCAGAGCCAGACTGTCTCTCCAAACAGCTGCTGAGCTACACACTCATTTGACCTAATTATACCAGAGACAGTGTAATCACGCACATAAAAGGTGATTACAAATCAGCCGCCTACAAGCTCTTGTTGATCTAAAGCTGCTTTTCAAAATTCATGTTCAGCAATTTTTTTGCCACATTTTGTTACACACAGTGCTGAGAAGCAGGACCATTATACACTAGCATGGAAATAACACTAAAATAAAAACAACATCTGTCTATATATATAAATATATATTTGTCTAAATATATATGAAGCCAATACCAGTCACGGGTAGAGTGCTTTATAACTTATGTTCTGTCCACATCACAGGCATTAAATTTATCTCTCTTACTTCATATTTATATTTATTTTCTTAATCTACAGTGCACCATCAACACTATTAACATGTTACAGTTCCCTCCTTTATGATAAATAATCACAATTCACCACGGTACATCCTGAGTTTTATTCAGACCAGCTTTCAAGCACCCAATCCATTAAAGACAACATAAAGCAGAAAACAGAAATACATTTTTATCCGTTTATGATTAATTTCCGGCTGGAACAAGGTTTTTCGCTCTGATTGCTGGTGGAGGTGTGGAGGAGGTTTGTGGTGAAACTGTACAGTTGTTTCTTATTTTTTGCCCTAGACGCTTCTGAAAAACCAAAGGCGGCTAAATTATTTGCGTTAGACGGAAGATTAGCAAAACAAGAATTAAAAATAAATTACCAGAGATATGCAATATGACCTGTAAACTAACAAGGTTAAAAAACTATATATATTGTTTTATTTATATAGTTTTTTTTTATATACACACACACACACACACACACACACACACACACACTAGATGTGCCCACGACTTCGTTCTCATGGAATTTAATTTCACACCCATCTGTTGAATTTTGGAATGAACTAATATTTTTACTTGTTACCGTGAAGTACGCGTAATGAAGGTGCGAGAACACGTTTATTAGATTTAAATGTAGATTTCAACCGCAAACTCAAAAGTACTAAGAAATGTACAGCGCCATCTGTTGAATTTTGAGATGAACGAATGATTTTTTTTCAAGGTTGAATTTTTTTTTATGCTAGAACAGCATTTTCCATTTAAATTTTAAAGCAGTCTTCCATATCTTGTCTTCCCGTGGGCCGATTGCAATGAAACTAAGCCTGTATGTTACCTCAAGCTCAGCCAAATACACATGTGGAAACCCCATTAGGATTCGATCAGTAGTTTTTATGTGATGTGTGTACAAACAAACAGACAAAAATTCTTGATGTGTTCTATTACTCATCTTACTTCAACACAAATAATTTTTTTTACAAATATCTTCAATGTACAGACACAAAAACTTTAAATTTTTATTATACGTATATAATCTAATATATACATATATGTATATTGTGTATATAGTTCTATTTCAGATATAACAATACAAATTAGACAATTCGACTACACAGCTTTGTATCACTTACCACTGAGAGTTACTTAAGAAGCTGGCATTTATTTGGCACAGATTTATTTCTCCCTCAGAGCCACAAGCTTGATATTAGTCGAGGATATTTGTATAGCGAGCTATATATTCGTTTCCACACTAACAGGAGAGTTAAGAGCTCATTGTGGGCTGCATTGTTGCAGGTGCAGGTAACACAATGCTCGGGTTCTCCCTTCACTTCGCCACGGGAAGCTGAATTGAGCCGTGACTGCACACTGTCAACAGCGACTACAGGCTTGGCACACACACAAAGGCCACTGAGCACCCCCAGGGTCAGCTATTGCTGCATGCGCATACAGCGATGGGTGAACGTTCACACGACGCCCAGACGATACACAATGCTCGTGACGGTGGCTAATCTGAGCGAAAACAGACGTGATCTAAACAGAAGGGGAAGCGGCTTTTTGTAACGTAGTGTTTAAGTATGAGTCTAGGCATGCAATTTTCTTCTACGCATTCTGACTGTAAGTGGATATAATAAACATATAAACACACACACACACTCACACACACACACACACACAGAGAGTGCGTCCTCTAACAGATGGCCCCATACATAATCATATGCAACGCTTTGTTAATGAACTGTACCATCGCACCAGGATATGGGCAAATGGTGATGTCATTATGATCAGATGTTGCGTTGATGATGTCCTTTGTTTTACTGTGAATTAAAGCTTGTCTGTTACTCGCTGACCATGAACGGCTTGTGGAGCTGAAAATAACACGCTCTCATCTGGTGGATTTCCACATGTATACAGATATTCCTGAAAACAACTCTGCATTTTTACCTTCACACAAAAGACACATTTTTTTTTAAATCCTTTACATGCTTTTGAAAAGTCTGACGCCATACCCTCGACCTGCGTATTCCCGCTTAGCATGTGTTCATGGTAGGGCTCTGTTCATCATGGCTGTTGACCAGGCTCTTACTTTGCAGCCTGTAATGTCTTACTGCATAATATGCTTGGAATTTAATTCCTTTTTTTTTATAATTACACCTTCATGTTAAGAAATTGGAACTGCACTGTAACGCTCCTAAATTCACCACATTGTGAGCAGAGATTTTCAATGGAGCTTTCTAAAGAGTACAAGTTTTGGTCAGGTTTGTGTTTTTTCATATTTCATATTTCGCATTCTCTGCTGCTCAAAACACCGCTCTTAATGTTTATTGTTATTAATGAGGTGTTTGACGTAATACTTTACGAAACACTAACGCTGGCCCGGCCACATTTTAAAGTATTCTAAAAAAGCGAGATCTTTTTAAATAATAAAACTTGCTGCATTTCTAAAATTATCATTATGCTGCATGTGTGTAGTTTAGTCTGGTAGCAACTTAATGTGTTCCAGTCAAACAATCCCTGAAATTTGATTACTTTTATACAGAAAACAAATCTGTGACATGTTTTTCCCAATTAATTTCTACTCTTCCTTTTGCTATCATTTTATTCACATGACTGTTCCACAGGTTTCAAAATCTAATTAGTTCTAAAACTTCTCTATATAACCTCCCGTAATTATTCAGCTTTGATTACATTCACAAGTTTTCTATGAAATTAGAACAAAGACTAGTCAGTTTCCCTTTAAGAAAAATAAATCTCTCTCTCTATCTCTTTCTCTCTCCCCCATGTCTCTGATGTGTTCGTGTTCTATTATTTTTCACTTTGAATCTTTGCCACTCTCAAGGGAATTGTGAGACCTTGAGATGTTATCCTGGGCCCAATCTTAATGCAGTGTTCGGGAGTGAGGCAGTGTATAACTCACCCCGTTCTTCGGGTAGGCTATCCATCCGAGGTCACCCATAATAGAGCGCGAGTCCAGCAGGTTCACTGTGGGAGAGCAGGACACAGGAGAGGGGGTGGAGGAGGGGGGTATGTTATTAGGATACCGCAGGCTTTCAGAGTACACAGTGATACAAAATATTGTAGAAAATCTATAAATCACTTCAAAGACAATGTAGATTCTGTTACTTTTAAATTGGTTTCTTAAAATTAACATTCCATCACTCATTCGTTTCATTCTTATTTTCCAGCTGAGTAGGACACAATCACTTGTAGTGTGTGTGTGTGTGTGTGTGTGTGTGTGCTCTGTGTGAGGAAATGTGCCAACATAAATCTTTGTCATGTTCAAATCAGCTTTGAAACACAACGCTGTGACTACAGCTGGAGGATTCTACGAAATGAATAGGGCTAGTGTTAATTACATGACCTTTACAGTCTGTCTGATCATCAGTGAATTGGACTTTAATCAGATGTTACGTGGCAGCCCCATTTAGCATGTGTGAAATCATTTACAGGCAACAGCAGGCAGCATTATAAAACCACCCAACAGCTCAATAAAAAAAGAAATGAACGGCTAGCTAATATTGGAAAATGACAGTGACAGTGAAAGGAAAGTGTCACTTTCCAGGTGGTGGTCCGGATCAGGGGACGGGCTTTAATTTTACAGAAATTCATTAACTAATCACAGGAAAAACATCATACTCATTCGCCATGAGTCTGATAGGAAACGACTCGTTCCTTCTCTTCAGTGTCACCTTCTCTTCGGGACAATTAATCTGGGTTTCAGATGTGTTCCACTTGAATGACAGATATCAGTGTACATTGTTCTACTTAAGATGAAATATATCCTGGGGAGAATCCCGTAAATCTAATTAGGACAAAAAAGTCTAAAGTATAAACTGCTGAACTAGATCATGTTCTAAGGTTATGTCCGTCCTACGGCGAATAAAGAAGGGGGAAAAAAAACGTCCAGTCTGCTCTTTCTTGACATTGTTCTTTAACTGAATGATAAAAAAGGTGCTATTGTGTCACAGGCGATCATGTAAAAGATGAATAGAGCCAGCGATCGTGACCTAACAAGAAAAACTTCTTTATAATTCAAAGGCAAAAAAAAAAAAGTTCGAACAAAGAAGCCAAGACAAAACAGTTTAAAAGAAAAAAAAAAAAAAAGGTCTGACCTGTCTAGAAAAGAAGAAATAAAAACTCTCTAATCTGCATGGCCATGGCAGATTAGAGTACAGGTCGGCGTTTGGCCAACATATTAAAATTCTGCCAGGGTTAAGGAATGGTGACTTTTATCCTTCCTCGTGTTCCGTGCTGTTGTGAGTGCCGATGGAGGCACAGAGCCGTCTGGTGCCCCCACGCTGCTCCACGATTCATTGTGCCTCCGTCAGCGGCAATCAATCACGCACTCCACATACCTGTCATGCACCATCCATATGCTCACTCCAAGCAGTCATCTGAACAATTTACATATTCTATATGACAGCGTGAAAGCACTAGGACTGAATGACAAATTAGAGCACATCAATTATAATTAAACAGGAATGGTTGGCACTTGGCATGGTGAGCGCCTGTGCTTTGTGTGTTTTGAGTCAGTTTAAAATGCTGCAATGCTGAAAAAACGCAGAGATAAAAATGACGAACGTGGATTCTTGCCATGTGGAAACTGATCCGGGGATGTAGAGGCGTAAATGTGTGTATTACATGCTGATGAACCTGAACAACTTTCCTTCTTCGCCTTTGTTTTATCTTCGGGGACACACTTTTTCCCCCCCCAGACACACTTTTTCCAACTGAATCCAAAGTCAGGGACATCACACCAAATATACTGCTGGCCTTTTTAAATATGAGTACAATAGTACTTATGTAACAAAAATCGTTTATTTCTAGGCTTTATTTTATATTAAATAATTATCACAATGTAGGCTTGTATATAAAATGCTTTTATATACACGCACACACATTCACACTCTGGATTTTAGATTTTGTTCTCAAATTGCAAACAGCACATCACACGTCGGGTTTTTCGTTCACAATTTTGACCTATCAAGTCAGTGAGTGGTCTGATGCAACATGTTTTGATGGGATTATCAAGTGTGTAGGATCAAAGACAGAGAGCGAGAGAGAGATAGAGAGAGAGTGAGAGAGAAAGTGAGAGAGGGGGAAGACAGAGCACTCACATAAAGTAGTAACTCATCTATCTACAGAGACGAACAAGCACAAAACAATCTTAGATGCCCTGGGAACAAGCCATCGACATGAACCGAACAGAGACAGAGCTCTTAATTCAATGAGAAAAAAATATGTATAGCCGTGAATATGGCAGATTTAACAACATCTGGGATATTATTAAATCTATTACAGGAATATAAGTAGTGCTGTCCTCGTCTGCCGCTGTCAGGGATCGTACCATTAGACGCACTCACACACAGACACAGACACACACACACAGACACACACACACGGTCTTACTATCCTTATGAGAACCTCACACTAAGAATTATTAATGCAACTCTAATAAACATTAGACCTACTTGTAAGTGCAACCCAAACTTAAACCTCAACAACCACTGAAATAAGCCAAAAATTAACCAAACGTCCCCACAAGTGTCACAAAGTCTTACCCTTGTGGGGAATTTTGGATTTAGGTTTTAGCCAAGATATAAAAACATGCCCCTCTCACCCACACAGAAACCCAGACTGTTATTACAAATCCTACCCCAAATATACTGTATATGCACACACATTTATATATATATATATATATATATATATATATATATATATATATATATAAACATATACAGTGTATATGGGGTAGGATTTGTATTAGCAGTGTATGTCTAGGTTTCTGTATGGGTGAGAGGGGCATGTTTTTATATCTTGTCCCCACTCTGTGTGTGTGTGTGTGTGTGTGTGTGTATACCGGTATAGTTCATTGGGTTTTAATTAAGATTTTTTTTTTTTAAGACATAGATCAATTGTTAATTGTTACTGAAACACTGATACAGCAATATTAAAATGCGTACTTGAACACATTTGTTTATTCTACTCTTTGACTTGTTGGCATTCTCATTTTCAGGTTTTCTGATTGGGTTTTTTTTTTTTGGCAAAATGAGCACTTGGTAATCGTGTGTGTCTTAGACACCTCATAGGTTTATGGGTCTGTTGAAACACAATATATGGCACTGCATATTGGACCGTGTAGCACTTTGTGAGAAAGAAAAAGAAAGCGCGTGGGACGAGAGGGGTGTATCATGCTGATAGCATCCTGATAATACAGATTACACAGTTTACTCCAGGTTAATCTTTAAATTCTCTACAAAGAAAATAAAAACTCTGTGCTTGTTTTGACATCTGGCTAAATATGTGGAAATTTAAGGACCTTCTGCAAAAAAATACTGAACCTTTCCTCGTCTTTATCTGTTTTTCGTTAATAGACATCTTATTCTGGACTTCGTGTGCCTTTTGAGGAGATTTCAGGTACATAATTAGACTCTAATTCCATTGTATGCACATGTCCAGGTAAAAACATAACCTACATGCTCTTTACCCAGGTGTGCTCTTTTGGGTACATCATGAAATATTAACGTTGCATATTTTTGTTCCTAAGTGTGTGTGTGTGTCTGTGTTTAGATCTATAGAGAGGACCAAGACACGATGGTGACATGAGGAACTTTTTTCACACAGGTCTGCATACCGCTTCTTTAATGATGATGATGATGGTGTGTGTGTGTGTGTGTGTGTGTGTGTGTTGCAATCAAATTTAAGAAAGAAGAAACAGTACAGACAAAATGTAACCAGACAAAATGTAACCAGACAAAATGTAACTTAGAACGTATCACTGTAACATTGTATCACAGCAATGCGATGAAGAAGAACAAAAGAAGCACAATGAATTAGTGCTGCTTATAACAGGTACATGGATGATGATAATAGACTACAGAGTGTATAGAATGAGAGAGAGAGAGAGAGAGAGAGAGAGAGTTTCATTAAAAACCAGACTAACATTTCTGGTCCAGATGTACTTCTTTTGTTTTTTTCGTGACTCTCAAACAACATGACATAAGCTTCACTGAATTCGTATGAGATATTCTTCCTACCTTCGTTGCTCGGTGCCCCCTGCGCGGTAATAACAGCAAAGCCGAAAAAGAAAAGACATGTTGTTTTAACAGAGACACAACTCCACCGCGAAACCATACTGACGAGGAGCGGGGAAAAAATAAACGTTTTAAACGACTGTACTGAAATTCAGACTCAGTACTAAATCCGTCCCGCGGTCCGAGCCGGAGACATGAGAGCGTCGCTATCAGCGCTAATGACGGCGGAATCAAGTGGCATTTGAGCGGCGCGCGCCAGTCGCGGAGCTATGGACAAGGAACGCTCAAGTGCTGAGCGCCGCGGCTCGTGCGCGCGTGTGAGTGCGCGCGCGCGCGCGAAGCTCGCGAGCTGTCAGACGCCGCCGCGCGCGGGAGGGGCGGAGCAGAGCTGCGCGCGCGCGCGCGCGCTTCGCGTGATAAATAAAGACAACAGTGAGCGCGCGGGTGACAGGAGCCAAACGAGGAGAGCGCTTCATGAGCAAAATCAGTGCTGGTGCGTGCGTGCGCGCGTGCGTGTGTGTGAGAGAGAGTGTGTGTGAGAAATGGAGAAACAAGTGAGAAAAAGAACGAAAGAGAGAGAGAGAAGTTAAGACGGAAGGTAATACAGAGAGATAGAATAAATAAGAGAGAGACAGAGAAAGAAAGAAATAACGATAGAAAGAGGGAGAGAGAGAAAGAAAGTAAGTAAGAAAGCATCGGTCTTTTCTAACCAGTGATTGTTGGTTTTTTACCCAAAAATCATACTAAATAGTTCATTTAATCATTTTCTGTACTGCAGGGTCTCAGGGGGCCTGGAGCCAATCCCAGGAAACTTCGGGCACTACCTGGACAGAGTGCCATGCCATCACATGGCACGCACGCACACACACACACACGGGCAATTTAGGAACACAAATGAGCCTAATCTGCATGTTTGGACTGTAGGAGGAAACCAAAACACCCAGAGGAAACCCACCAGAGAGAGAACATGCAAACTCCATGTAAACAGACCTGAGGTGGGAATCGAACTCTTTACGCAGGTTTAGTAGAAACACCTGTTCTTTCCCAGTGGCCATATATATATATGACTGCAGGAAGTCTTCAAGACCATACAAACTTAAAGACCTATTGGGGACCCAACAATCCCTGAAAATGTTAACACCACAGATATCTCCAGGACTAAATTCAAGTTTGAAACTAAAGTAAATACCTTAGTCATCTTTAGAGTGTCATCAAAGAGTAATTTGTACTACCTTATGTTTGTGAAGATGACATAAAGTACTCTTAAGCCATCTTGAGTTTAAAAGACCTTTTATGTTCGACCTGAGGGCTAGTCTTGCGCCCACTGAGTCTGTTTTATTCATGAAATTGACAATATAGCTGCTACACAATGCAAAAAAAAGTGAAGAGCTTCAGTCAGTGTTCACATCAACCACCGGAACAGGGGCAAATGTGATCTCAGTGACTTTACCAATGACATGGTTATTGTTGCCAGACTAGTTGGTTTGAGTATTTCAGAAATCTCAATGGATTTTCACACATAACAGTCTCTGGAGTTTACACAGAAAACATAAAATATCCAGTGAGTGGGAGTTCTGTGGGTGGAAAAGTCTTGTTCAACTTGACGGGAAAGATCGAAAGGACAAGATGGATATAAAAACTCAAATATGCTTCAAAATATTTAAAAGACAGCCAAATATATCTAGTACTTCCTATTATAAGATTATAATGAAAACATCTCGGAGTATAAAACCCGTTTCTATAGAACATTTCTGCTCATGAGCCTAAAATTGCATTCTTTTGGCAGATAATCTTACTAATTTTAAGCACTTGTTTCTAGAAATAAGTCAAATGACCTGTTAATTAAATAAGAACATTAAAGGTTTAAGTAAATAATGGGATCTAAAAATAGGCTGAATTGTAAAGTTCTTGATTTATAATAAAATAACAACAAGACATTAATTAAACTTCCCCATATTCATGATCTTTTTATTTGCTAACATGTATTTTTTTTTCTTTTTTCAATTTAACCACTCTTTACAACCGTGATGAGCAGAAAAGCAGAAATGTAAGTCCATGTGGGCCATGGCTCCCTGAAACAGGACACCTTAAGATTTCCTGGTATTTTTTGTCTTTTCATCTGCCCAAACTTAAATTCTAGAGACAAACATGCTATGGTACACTATGCTATTTAACAGAGTCACCGATCACTTAACTCACTTGTGATATGCTATTAAAGAAAAAGTAATGTCTGTGAACCACATAAAATGTCCTGTTAGCATAAACTATGTGTCTGTGTCTTAATCATTTTGTCCTAAGGGTATGCAAACTTTTTTTTGTACGTCTAATTAGGGCTAGACTAGACACATGAATTTGAAAACAAATATCTCTCCTAGTCCAGACTTTAGCCCCGCGGGATAGTTTGCGTTCCAGCTAACTAGCCATTTAGAATAATTTCTTGCAAATAAAGATGTTAAATTGTGTGACCTGATTTGCACTGGTGTACTTACACTACTATTTGTACTTCTGGCAGATGCTAAACTGCATTTAATTGATGAGTACTTGTACTGTGCCTTGACAATAAAATTATATCTCTACAGTATATATCTTACTAAATTAAATGTGTGCAAGTCAAAGCAGATTCTTTTGTTAATGTTTACTTGTTTACATAGGATATTTTCAGACTCTTAAAAGTCAAGTCAGAATCACAGTTTGGACAAAATAATGAATTCTATTATAAGATGTAAATTAATATTCAAGTAGAGTGCAGATTCTTGGGTGTTTACAGCTGTCATCTTAAATTCTCATCATCTTTAGTGCTTAAAATTATCCTGCTTCCTTTGTTTCTCTTCTTCCTGTTTTCTCTTCCTGTTTAGACTTCCCAGTAGGAAAGTCATCTTCATTTTGACAGATGCACTCGTGCATTCACTGTAACCAACTTAAGCAAGTCAGTTAGATGATAACAAGGCAGGGGTACTTCCTGCGATGCTGCCGTGATGCACACCCGTATCAGAGCTTTTACAGGGGTTCCTGCATTTTGATATTAGCCCTAATTCTTCCTAATGCTTAATGTCCATTGGAATTGTCTGCATTCACTTCACTTATAGCTACAATTATTTGATGTCCTCCTTCCAACTTCCCTTGTGTTAATGCTTTCTAATTCGTGAGGTGTTTTTCCTATTATTCTCCAATGTTGATTATTTACTCTGGAAGTGTACTTGTTTCTGCTTCATTGAACGTCTCTCACACATTGGGCCTTGCTGGTCATTACAGATATGTGCTCTGGTCTAAGCCATGCCATTCTTCTCACCTTTTTTTAAAAAGCTTTTCACTGCTGCTATCTGGACAAACTAGTTTCAGGATGAATCAATCGGCTGTTTTCCTCTCTCAGGGACTCACATCTGATATCAGCGATGGACTTTGTTGTGCAGTGAAGGCCTGAGGCTAAAATAGTAAACAAGTACATAAAGCTTATAGCCTTTAGTTAAGCATCATGCAAACCTCATTAATTACTTTCTAAGTCATCACAGACTCACTTCAACACACATGTTCATTAAATTGCAAAAAAGGTTCTTATGAAAATGTAAACATGTTTATTAAATTAAAATAATTACTATTAAAAAAAATACTGTGTCACATTTTTACAATGGCAAGATCGTGGCTTGCTGTGGGGTGTCGAGGGATTCATAGCTTTCAGGGATGATCTACACCTTTTCGAAGCATGCTCAAAATCTGTGGCAGAGCTACACCTTTTTATAGTTTTCTGTAGAGATATGTGTGTGACCATACATGGCCATTTGTGGCTTTCTGTAGTAAATGCTAGACAGCCTTAGCTGGCCAAGGGGCTAGAGAAACACAAGAGATTTATAACAGGGTTATGGCAGAGCTACGGTTTAACAACAGTAGCACCTTAGGGCAGCTGTGGCAGACTATGGTGACCGTAGACATTAGAACTACGGTTAGCTAGGGCAAGCTATGGCAACAGCTGGCATAATGGGGCTCATGTGACAGCAAAGCTTTGTGGTTGTGGTTTTATTTTATTTGATTTAGCATAGCTAGATTTTGCCTTAGTTCTTCCTATGTATATATTAATGCAAATAATGTGAGAACTGGGCAAAGCATATTATTCTACCTTAGCCGATCTAAATCTTGAGTATCAATATGAACCTCTTGAAGGGTACCATAGAGAGAAAATCTGTGTACCATAGAGAGAGTCTTTGTTTCGCTCAGAACTGCGCCACATACAACTCCCCCCCCCCCCCCCCAAAAAAAAAAAAAAAAAAACAACCCACCAATGGTTACATATTTTATGCTGAAAATTTTGAATCCAAATCTTCCCACACGAGTCTGGTCCTTACCAAAGAAAGTGACTCCCGGTTCAACAACGCTGCTAGTTCTATTTTAGTACTGTGATGTACTTTTGCCCATTTTATATATAACAGAGTTAGATAGCGTTCCAGACAGCAATGTTACTGACAGATACTGAACATCTCAACAGGGTTTGAGAATGTAAACTTGTGAAACTGGCAGCTATAAGCTTCCCTTTGTTAGCTCCATGTCTTGGTTGTCTGAACATGTCTCGGATGATTGATTACATCTTCACGTAAGAGGGAAAGCGTGTAGATTTCAGTTTTGACCAAATAATACCTTGACACCTGGAATCAAGCTGGGAACAATTTACATCTAAATATGGTGTGGAAGCTGGGTACCTTTTGTAGTCATATTCATGGCCACGTATTTAATTCGATTCAATTCAAATCAATTATTCTGTTAAGTAACATTTTGGATCATAAATTTATTTTAAATATCCTTTCTTTCATCCTACCTGTGAAATGAAAAACACACCTCTTATGACATTGAGCCGAGCTTATTTTTTTTCCCTCTCTTTTTTCTCTGAGCTCTCCTGTTCTGATGACCTGCTTTATCCCTCCCTGCTAACATAATGATTAAATAACATGATGATTATGCCACTCTAAAGAGCAGGCCAGTCTGAGATAGCCACATTTCTTCATGGTTCTGCTCTCAGCTCATAAAAATAAAAAGCATTTACTGTTAAATAAGATATACAAACCTCACTGTTTGCTATCTGTCTTACAGTGATCACATTCTTGGGTGAAGGAATGACCTTAATGCTTTCCATTCTAACTTCTGCACCTTTATTATATACAGTTTGCTCAAGTCAAGGCAAGGGGCATTTATTGTAATTTCTCTTATCATAGTCAGATGTACCGGGGATAATTTAATGGGAAACAGTCAGACAACAGAATAAGCACATAAATACAAGCTATATTGTACTGTACAGTAATGTTTTGATTAAGGATGCACCATTATAAATACTAGCATCAGGCATTTACTCATACACAAAAAAACAAATGCTCAGATACCAACTTATATCACATGACAATACAGTATATGAAATAAACCAGGTGTGCGTTACTGCATTAATAACCTGGTACCATAAAATAACAGTGATCTGGATGTCCTCTATTTTATAATTAATGCTTCATAAATTATTAAATAGAAAATAATTTACTATTGTTTACATTTTAATGCTTAGAATAGACTGGCTTCTGCAACATTTCTCTCTTTATTTGATTTTGGGGATATTTTATACATGAATTTGTCTTCTCAGTGCTTACACTTTCTGGACTCTGTATAACATGGAGCACTGAGATTTATTACGGACTGTAAGAATCTCACTCGCCACTGCACACTGTATGCTCGGGTTGGTTGGCACTCTGACTTCTCACAGGCTTTATCATTGGCATTGTTTAATTCATAAAACCATTCTTGGGCTGTTATCTTGGGCTATTAAATCTGCGTGTACATAAAATACAGAAAGGAAAGAGCAAAAATAAGTATGCAATTTATTCACACAATCATTTTCTGTCGTCTGCAGCTGAAGATCGATTAAATTTTGTGCAGTGTGCAGTTCCCCATACGAACTTCTGCAAAATTAGCTTAAATTAAAGTCACTGTTTCCTTAGGGTAGATTAAAACCCTTATTGCAAGATTTCTGTGTCTTATTATCTATTCATCAGTAGATTTTAATGTTGTGTTTTTTTATTAATTTAAGCATATCCTATGGTTTCATATTTCGTTTTTCTCTCTTGTAAATTTTATTTGGATTCTATTACTCAACATTGACTGAGGGTAATTGTGATTGAATTGTTTCGCCTTGTTTGTCTGGAACGTGTGATGTCTTGCTGCCCGTGTTTCCCAGAACGCTCTTGCAAGAGAGATAATGAATTCATTTTAACAAAATTAATAAATCAATATTCAAAATTGGGTGCTGTAAAAATATCAAGATGAAGATTTATAACACCTTTTCACAACACCGTACAAGTAACATGAGAAAACATAGTATGATATTTGAACATTATCTGTAATAAAGAGTGCGACTGATCAGTGAGTATGATCATTGTGTTTAATGTATTTAAAATCAAATGCATTTAATTAAAATAATTGGTGAAAATTTCACAATGAAAGCAATTCAAGTTTACACTCACTTTTCTAGGGTCTACAGTCAAAGTGCAATTTATGTGCTTATGTTTAATTACCATACTCACTGATTGTGTGCTCTGCAAACTCATATTGGCTCCCCTCGCGCAAGTGTTTAAATGCAATAACATCTTAACCACACAGTTCAGTATAAGGTGTTTATTACAACAAATGCCAGCAAATAACCTAACCAAAGTTTAATAAAATGTTCCATGGTGACCCTGAGTGATTATCAGTCTACCAAACTTTGGTGTCCTCAGAAACAATATAAACATCTAAAGTGGCTTGTACTGTATGTGTGGAATTCATAAATATAATGGGTAAAGCAGGAAGGAGAGGAACCAGAATAAAACCAAATGAACTAAAGCACTCAGTCTAATGGGCTGTGGGAAGTAACTGTTCACATATATGTTGACAGATCTTCAGTCTGAACCATACACAAACTCCAGGGCTCTTTTAATGTTGTTTTTATGACCGCTTATGACCTACAGCTTTCTGTTTTAGCTGACTCTGCTAATTTATGATTTCAGGGTATTTCTTTTTAAATACTTTAGACATAATATTTTTTCTTCATTGTTTCTTCCACTGCTTGTTCACCAATGCTATTGTGATAAAATTCAGACATACACTATTTTGCCATTAGTTCCAATGAAGGTTAAATTGTAGTCCTACAGCGTACTAAGACATTCTATATGATTGTGAGCTTTCACTTTTGGATGAAGGCCCACATAAGATATTGCGCAGTTGCTATTGCACAAAAATGTAAGATATTGTAAGTATATTCTAAGATGTAACTATTTTAACTATATTGTAAAATTTAAGATCATCAATTGGAAATTATTAAATTGATAGTATGAATTTCCCCAACACTATTCTAAGGCGCTACATAAATATAAATGAACCACCTTAAAGTTTTTCTGATTAACAACCCATATGTTAAGTGTCGCCTTTTTGCATGAAATTAATATTTTCTGAAACTGATATCATATTCCATTTACCAGAAATGTACCATATCAGTCTGGTCATGTTTCTATGCCATGTATTCCAAGGACAGAACATCATAAGAAACAGCCCTGACATTTAAACATCAATGGGAAACAACAGCTAGAGCTCCTTCTTTCTCATTAAACATGGCTTGGATAAACAGATAGGCCTATACCCCGAGGGAGTTAATGTATTTAGGTGTAAAAAAAAAAAGGGGGGGGGGGGGGGTTCAGCTAATGTTTTGCTTTAAAAACCTTTATAAAAATAATGATTTAAACAATTTATAGCACAGTTTTGCTTTTACACTAAGACAGGCTGAATGATATTTAATTTTGCCAAAAAAAAAAAAAAAAAAAATCCCAGTTGTCTTACATAGTGACTTGTAGCAACAAATATTTGCTCAAATTTATAGACCACAGCAAGTACTATAATTATTGTATAGGACTAAGTGCACTTAGAGTTTCTAATTCCATTCTGTACGATCTGTAATTTATCCTGCATAATTTATACACTTTTTACAATATTATTTTAATTATATATATATATATATATATATATATATATATATGTTTGATAACTTTTCAAATATTGTACATTTTTCATCTTATTTTGAATAAGATAAAATTATTATAAAAATATTTATATTTTTATTACTTTATTGGAATACTCTATTTCTAATGCAATTGCACTCTTTAGGACAATTTATTTTAAGCAAATAAATTTTTCTTTTTAGGTAGTTGTATAAGCATTTCACTACATATCATACTGTATATATTTGTGCATGTGACAAATAAAACTTGAATTTGAAACTTACATATGGCATTTCAAGACATTCACTTAAAACTAAATATTACTGTATATGACTCAGGTATGACATACCATTAGTCATTAACTACACAAAGGATTATTCCCAGTAATGTCTAAGTTTCCCTTGTGCCACCAGGGTTACTTTCGCCCTTTGGTGCATGACTCCACAAGACCTCTGAGGGTGTGTTGTGGTGTCTGGCATGAGCCTCGGGTGCCCAGGATCCTGTCACCAGTTTGCTGGTGGCAGGTTTAATTATCATAAAATAAAATACAAAAATCACTTAAATATTTGTCATCACTTAATAATTGCTATGCTATATATTGTACATTGGCATATTGGCTGATTATGCAAAATTTTAGTATTTACAGTAGCCTATATAAAATTTTATTTTATTTTTTTTACACAAATTAAGTTATTGAAAAAGAAAGGGTTTAAGCTGTGAAGCCATGTTGTCATAGCAGTCTCTATATTTGTAGGGTCAGAGGCAGAGCAAAGGTTCCCTGTAGACAGCTATAGTTGTGCTGTCACTAATGATTAGCAGTGGAACAGTTGAGATTGGTATGCTGCAATGTGCTGTTGAAACAACAATGGGTTGTAACTGACATGGAAATCTGTAGTCACAGTATTCTATAAACACCGTCACATTTTGTAGTTTCAAACTGCAACTGAAAGTGACCTAACTGAGATTTTAATATCACGAGACTATAATATTAAAGCTATGAGAAAAAAATGTCTTTTAAAATTGTTTACAAATAAAAACTATAAATTATGTTGGTGTATAAGTATTCACCTTCTTTGCTGTAAAACCCCTCAATTAAGTCTGGTGCAACAAGCTGTGAAGGAGCTGTTAAAGTCTACAGTAGGTCAAATTTCAAGAAAAATATCAGTCAGGGTTTGGGTATAAAAATGATATCCACTATTTTAAAAATTGAAGTCTAGTGGGCAGGTTAGCATGGTATTAGTCAGAGGAGCAACCAAAAGGCCAAGAGTCACTCTCAACATGAAAGTGGTAGTTGTACTGGTAACAGTACAAGAGATGAATGGGTTTAATGGTGCTCTTTATAATTATTATAAAGTTTTGGATGTTTTTGATTAACCAAACCAAATGGATACGTTTGCAAAACTCACAATTAATAAATCAATTAAGGGACATCTAGTTAACTGCCTGGTTCTTACTTTACAAAGTTAAATGGTAACATTTCAGAGTCTTTAAACAAAGAGTTACAGAAAGGAAAGTAATGGAGAAGTAATGTATCACACTGTTTCAATGACCATTGATTCCTCTTTTCTTGGACTTTAACCAGGATGAACTAACTGGTCACATGTCACTGCTGGATTTTTTCATTTTTATTTTAGCCTGACAGTGTTGCAGTAGTGAATAATGCTAATTGATGTCTTCATTGTTCTTTTGATCAGACATGAAAACAAGAGTAGTCATGACTCCTTTGAAAGTCTTCCATGGAACTCTTTGAAATTACACGTCTCAGTTCTTTCGAAACTACAGTGTGTTGGGTTAGCTTATACAAATCACACACGCAAGAACTATTCCAGAACAACTGACCTTGAATTGATTGTTGTTTTTGTTACTTAATTACCTAATGCCATTTCATACAGTACGAACTTAAATAATTATTTTGATTGTGTAAAGCTGCTTTGTGACAGTCAATTGTTAAAAGTGCTATACAAATAAAACTTTATTTAATTGAATTTGTGTCAATAAACAAGAACAACAACAATAATAATAACAACAAGTACAACAACAACAATAATAATAAAATATCATATAATCAAATACATAAACACTATTAGTATCACAATGTATTAGACTGGATAATTGTGCCATGATTACTCATTTTTAAGTCAATTAAATAAAAAAAATATAATTTACAGTTTTGCAATTATGATACAGTAAATGAGGCAAGAACATGTGATAATTTTATGGCCGGCAAAAAAATCAATCACAATGGGACAAAATACTGAGGTTTTACTGACCAATTAGCTTAAAACAATTAAAGATAATACATACATTCATAGATTATTACATGTACTGTATGTTTGCTATGGTTATAGTTAATAATAAACTATAATATTAAACTATAAACTGTATGTAGTAATCTTATGGGTAAATTAGCAAAAGTAAAAGTAATGCATGATTTTAATAAATACATATAAAAAATAAATTTCTTTAATTTTTTTAATGACTCTTTTGTGTAATATTTTAATTCCCAAAGTTATTTGCACATACAGTACGTTCATACTTTGTAGGTAACCGAATGAATTAATGGGCCTGATTGACAGCCAACATAAAAGAAACTAATTATCAATGCAATTCTCTTTATGTATTTTAATCTTGGTGAAAAATCACACACTCGAATATTTAATTCAACTTCCTTTAGCTGTGACTATCGCACACAATGTGTGAGAAAATTATTTCTCAGGCTCCAAAAACCACTCTTTTCCAATATAAGTTATGGAATAGAAAGGACAAATCCATTAATGTTTTAATCTGTTCAATATGTGCATTCAGGTCATCAGCTGACTTCATTTTATTGCCACAAAACGTTGCTAAGCCTAGACCTGACCAACTGAAGCAACCACAGATCATACTGTAACCCTGCCTCCAGAGACTTGTACAGTTGGCATTATGTATGATGGGTGCATCAGTGCACATGGTTCCTGTCTTACCCTGACACACTCATTACTCTGGAATAGGGGCAGTCTAGACTCAACAGACCACATGACCTTTTCCCATTGCTCCAAAGTCTTATCGTTATGCTCGCTAGGAAATTGAAGCTTGTCTCATTGACAAGTTGTTTTCTCATGGCCACAAAGCTGTTTAGTCCCAACCCTGTGAGTTTTCATTGCATTATGTGTGTGTGGAAATGCTAGTACTTTTGCTATTTAATTTAGTACTAAATATACAGTAGCTGTGATTTATATTGTTGATTCTTTTACAATGCAATTTCAAATGTTTAAGTGATCTCTTATCATGGTCATTCATGATTCCCCCCCATAATATTTCTTCTGTAGAGCTGCAGGTTCAGCTCTAATCTTCCAGGTTTAAAAAAATGCATTGTACAGTTCTTAACCCAATTCTAGCATTTTAAAAGATTTATTCGCTTGATGCAGGCCAATATTTGTACCCTTATATAAATGGGGTGATGCTTTTGACCAGGCAGTGTATATTTCTAGTGGCACAATGTATATCTATCTATCTATCTATCTATCTATCTATCTATCTATCTATCTATATATATATATATATATATATATATATATATATATATATATATATATATATAAATTTTCTTCACGTCTTCGTCAACTGGAATTACTGTAGTCTTTAAATTCAATTAATTAAGAGGTGTTAACATGCATATAAAGTTATGGCACCATAATGCATAATAAAAAATAATTGTATT
Organism: Clarias gariepinus; assembly: GCF_024256425.1. Taxonomy (NCBI): domain Eukaryota; kingdom Metazoa; phylum Chordata; class Actinopteri; order Siluriformes; family Clariidae; genus Clarias; species Clarias gariepinus. Next base: position 21,981,841 of record NC_071116.1, on the reverse strand, counting down.
TTTGTACTCTGTGGTTATATACGCATTATATATTATAAGATACCGCTTGCGGGACCTTGCTGAGCTCCTTCATCCTCTAAACCAAATGATTTATGTCAGGGGTCAGTCAGCTGCCCATTAATCTGAAAGGAAGTCAATGAGTCTGGCCCTGTCTCTAATTAACTAATTAGGACTTCCACTCAACATGTGCAGTGCAGGACAAACAGAGATAATGAAGTTGGACAATCAATCAGTGTCTGTCAAAGTCTTCAAAACAAAAAACTACAAAGAATCTTTCGTATTCATGACAAGTACGCATACTAACACAAACTAATGCAAACTATACAAAGTTATGTACTGCAGATAAAGCTGTAAAATAGATGCTAATTTATGTAGATACCTAAGACAAGTAACTAAATACCACTGGCTTTAATGTGCCTACTTCTTGAAGTAGTAAAAGCTTTTCAGCTAATTTGCAATGATAATAAGCTACCGCATTGTGCGTTTCACAATTGCGTGCTCGGCATGCTTTCCCTCTCTTGGTCTTAATTACGTGCCCCATTAAATTGCCAGTTGAAAACGGCATTAGTTATGGATGACTGTTAACATAACCTTACGTGTATTTCACATTCATTTAGCTAGTATAACAATGCTATACTTAGTGTCTTGGTACTGGTTTGCTTAACTCAGCTTTTTTAACCACAGATCTACTTTACCAGGAAAATATGGGGGTTGGAAAACAGACCATCTGTTAAATCAAGTCAGTACGGTTGGGTTTTTATTTATTCTGTGTGTGCACAGGCTACAGACTTCATAATGTGATGATTATGCCTAATTACAATCCAGGCATATGTCATTAAAAATGATACCAATAGATTGATGTGATGATTTTTTTTTTAATCCCTAACATAGTCATGTTGTAGTCTAATACAGATCTGTCTGTGTCTTGCATGCACTTCAAGTTGCTTTAGCTTCCGCAGTTCCGATGCATCCAAGACCCTGATCAGACCCCATACTTCTTCAATCAGTTAATGATTTTCTGCCATGATTCAGGACTGAGATAAACTTAATAAACAGTAGCAGATGCTCATAAATTCCATCATCTCAGCGATGTGGGGAAATTTCTGTGTTGTTCTGTGGTGCATTTGCTTTTGGGCTTTTTGTCATGAAAACATTTCCAAGGCAGTATAAATTGGCACACATTACAAAAGCTTAAGGTCAATCAATGCCATGACAATGCAGTCGTAGAAACAGAAAATTGCACCTTATTACCCCCTTTGTTACACTACACCAACATTCGATTCCAGTAAAATGGGTCATTGATTCAAACATGTTACTATTGCCCTATAAAGCCCTGAATTGTGTGTGAAAAGTTTGGTGTTATTATGATCTGCCATGCCTGCTTCAAAAGGTACAAGTTATTTATTAGTACCTAGAATCGTAATGACTACAGAGGGGGCGCAGCTTTTATGTACGAATCCCGACAGTGTTCAGGGCTCAAAGTCCTTAGATTTAGTGTGAAAACCAACTTGCTTCATGAGGAAGTTGCTAAATTATTTTTTTCTTAGGTACTGGCGCAGATCTGGGTATTTATAGCTTCACCAAAGAGATGCAGTACTGTGAGTTGAATGCTACTTTCACACCAACAAATATGTACAAACACTCCATTTATTAAAAAAAAAGTTTATGCCTAATTTCTAACACTTCAACATGTCTGCTTATTTTTATCTTTTAAATATGTTTTACAGTGAAGGGCGACTGGCTTGTTTAAAAGTACCATGATAAACCAAATTCATTGTTTCATTAATAGAAACAATGAATACTGAAATGTGTGCATCATTGCTTAAAGTATATTGTTGTATCATGCTGGGTTTAAATGGTTGCAAATAGATGACATGAGGTTATAATTACACCAATGTCATAATTATCAAATATATCTGCAGTGGAAGGGTTTCGAAATTGGCCTCGATGGTGGTCTTGCTCACATATATGTGATTAACACAGTAAGAACTGACTCTGTGTGAAGGTTTCAGTATGGCACTGCATGGCAGAATCTGATGCAACATACAGTAAGCGTCATTTCATTCTAGGTGAGTCAGGGCACGGAGCCGCAGATTTCAGCAGGTGTTAATTTACGGCTGCTCCAAGTGTATTCTCTTGATGGCTGCAGTCAAACCCAGCAGCTGGGTGATCTACAAAAGGCAAACATAACCTTCAGTCGTAAAGTCTGGCATCTGCGCCGGAACATGGATTGCATAGTTAAAAAGGAGGGCCACACAGCATGAGAGAAATAGCATCATTTTGTATAAATATGGTTGTGTATTATAATCGGTGATAAGGATGAAGATTTACACGTGAGCACCCACGTTATAATTTATGCACTAAGGATCATTAAATTGACTTATCAGACATTCATCATTTATAATTGAATAACTCAGGGGTTTTCAAACCTTGATTTTGTATTTCTACTAATTGAGCACATTTTATTAAAATATCAGTAGGTCAAATTTAACATTAGATATAGATATTACTGACATATATTATAGTATACTATATATATATATATATAATATCTAATATCTATCAGTAATATCTATCTACATAATATATGCATAAACTATACACCATTTTATTAACACTAATCAAGTAATCATGCAGTAGCAGTATAATGCATAGAGTAAAACCATACCGATGGTTCAAGAGGCAAAATGAGACAGTTGAGGATAAAGACCAGGCAAGGCATCTTCAACTGTCTAGTTTCGGTGAGACTGTGCCTACTTTAGCCCGGATTCCTGTTCTTGGCTGACAGGACTGGGACCGGATGTAGACTTCTGCTGTAATAGCCCATCCAACTTCGAGTTCAAGATGTTGTCCATTCTGAGATGCTTGTCTGCTTACAACTGTTGTAAATAGTGTTTATTTGAGATATAAAAGCTGTCTTGTTAGCTCAAGCCTTTGTTTTTTTTTCTTTGCTTTTTTCGTTTTTTTTTTTTTTTATACCATTCTCCCAATCCGATGTTTGATATAAACATTACCTAAGGCATGATTTTTATGTTGCTAAAAATGTTCAAAATTAGAGAGTACTATACAGCACAGTGCAACAGAATACAATACAATACAATGCAATGCAATGCAGTGCAAAACAATACAGCACAGAGTAACACAACACAATACAATGCAATAAAAATAAAATACAATAAAATACAGTGCAACACAAAACAGCATTGTGGAACACAATACAATAGATTACAATAGCATTCATTAGAGTGCAACAATAGGATAAAATAAAACATATATTATAATTATAAAACATAATAAATTACAGCACAATACAGTTAAATGCAATACAGTATATTGAAATACAATACAGTACAAAAGAGTGCAATACGCCATGATTAAATATGTGATATACAAAAAGGTAGGAAGAACAAAAATATTTTTTATATGATATATGTATGCAGAATAAAAAGGTGTAAAAATGTAAGTTAGTGTTGTTTGGATTAAACCTATTCAATTTACATGACCAGTAAAAAAAAAAAGAGAAATAAAAAGATAGAATATAATAAATATTACAATAGGGGGGTTGGTTTTCCACTGCAGTAATTAAAAAAAGAAAAGACAAGGAAAAAAAAAAAGATATATATATATATATATATATATATATATATATATATATATATATATATATATATATATATATACAGACCCTAGATATGCTTCAGGAACCCCTGGCAGTCCCTGGGCCCACTTTGATAACCATGTAAATAAATAAATAAATAAATAATCAAGATTAATTGACACAAGCTGTAAAATCTAATGCATTCTATAATCAGAACTTGACTGTAATTCAAGACCCTGTCTCAGATTAAATGCCAACTTTACTAAACCAGTAAAAGAACAATAGCTGGACTAGACAGTGAGGAGGGCAATTAAAACTTCAAAGAGTGAAAACATAAAAAAAAAAATATATATATATAAATAAACATGCTTTTCTGGCTGACAAGGCTGCCACATCTGTTTAAGTGCCAGCCCAAAACAGCTTTGTTAGGTGTGTCTAACAGTTCCTAACAATGTCCGTCCTCATCTCCATAATCCCTCTTGTCCAAGAGTAAGAGAGAGAGAGTGACAGAGAGTGTGTGAGAGAAAAGGGAGGTACTGGGTTATATGCATGCCTAGGCTTAGTTGGTTGTGTCATTCCTGACAGCTTTATTAACTGCAGAATTTCCCAATTGCTACACACTAGCCAGATTTGCCACTTGGACCTGTGCAGAACTGGAGAAGAGCGATAGCAGTTGACCCGGCAGTACCCAGATAGGATGAAAGACCCCCGCCACCGACGCGAGCACACATTCACACAGAGCTGATTAGAGACGCCCAGTTGGGTTATTGCATTTGCAATTCCTCCTACAGAACTGAGCCCCCTATGGAGAAAGGCTATGTTTAGCCCCACAACCATAAAACAATCAAAATAGTCGTATGAATTTAAATGACTGAGATAAAAATTAAAATGGCATAAAAATAATAAAAATGCTCAGAACTTTATTTTGTCTTTAATTATGTCTTCGGATATTTTGCCTCTCTAAAGTGCTACTTTACACCAATTAAGTTCATGCATTTTCATTTATCAGAAATCAGAATTATTCAGTAGGCTATGAATTCTGTCTTACACATCACTCTTTAGGAGAACTGAACATCGGATCTTCTGATCCAGTCTTGTTCCTTATAGCTTAGTGTATTATATAATAAAGGTTTCATCACATTAGTCACTGAATTCAAAGTTGTATCATAGCCTCAATATCAGATAGGATGACATAGATTCTATTATATAAATAAATAAATAAATAAAACTAATAATTTAATATATATATATATATTTATTTTTAGTTGTTTGGGTCAAAAGTGGCTGAGGCAGTTCAGGCTCCACTGTAGGTTTCTGATCAGAGGGTTGGGGTTCAAGCACTGCTCGCTCCATGATGCCACTATTGGTTCCTTGTGCAAGGCATATAAACCTATGCCCATATAAAATACCCAGCCACTGGGTATGCAGGGCATCATTAACACTGGTGCCAAACCCCAAGGAATGGATGGGTTGCACCAGGAAGGGCATCCAGTATCCACATTGGCATCCTCGGCCAATAACTGATGGATTGTTAAGTGTGTGGCGATCCCAAAAAATAAAAAATAAAATAAATGGTGGCTGTTTGTACAGTGTTTTATACAGTAAAATAAAGTAAAATAAATAATTTACTCATGTTAGATCATTATTTACATGCATAATTATTAATAATATTCACTATGAACAACACCTCCTTCATGCAACATAGTCTATTAAAAGTAATCCCTGGTTGCTAAGCAACATATCAGACAAAAAAAACAGGGTACTCTCTGGACAGAACAATGGATTAAGTTTAAAAGATTTATTGGTTCAAAACACTGTAGGTTCAAACAATTTGTACCAACGTGCATTTATTGTGATGCAGTCACAGTCTCCATATATAAAGGATTTTACAACAGCTTTAAACATACCTTAGTCCATCATATATATATATATATATATTTTTAAATGATAACCCATTGTATTGCATATTATAAGCCATAAATTAATTCATGATTGTCTGTTTCTTGTGTTTGTCATCATTGCAGTTAAACATGATTTCCTCACATCTTGCTTGTGTAGGAATATCCTTAGGTTTTTGTACTATTTGGACTAAGGCACTTCAGGCCAGACTATAACCTACGATGAATAAAAGGATAGAGTTTACCTTTAGGCTTCAAACCACATCTTACCTCACCACATATCAGTTTAAAAAAGCATAGGCATGTTTTGTCAAAGACCGCCAGATGTCTCAGGTTTCCAGTTTGAAGAAAGTCATGATAAATGATGCTGTAGTGTGTAACCTGGAACCTGTCCTATGCTGGGAGGAAAATACTACTTCAGTGTACCATGGACAGAAAAGATGGAATTAACATGCATACAGCATGGTCAAGCCAAATGAGTGAACATTATAGAGCCTGACCAAACAAAAGGTCACTGATTCATAAGGACCCGCATCAACCAAAGATAATAACTAAGGAGATTGATAAAGATACTGGAACTGGATGTAAGAACTGTCCAATGTTGTGGTTTGAAAAAATAATGAAGGACTATAATGGGAGATTGACATTTAGGCATTTGGCAGACGCTGTTATCCACAGCGACTTAAAAAAAGTGCTTTAAAGTTTACATCACTGGATAGATACTTACACTGGGTTAATGAGGTGAATAACTAAGTGCCATTAGTCAAACACAACTGGGAAGAGTTTTTTTTTATTTTTTTTTATGGGATTAGTCCAAGTACTGGAGGAACAGATACGTCTTGAGTCGTCGTTTAAAGATCGTCATAGTCGTCAAAGTAGGAGATCACTTAAACACATGGTGAAACACTAGAAATCACAGGCTGGGTTTAATAGAGAAAATAAGTGAATCTTCACAAGTCCAAAGTGACTTGTCATTATAGGATTGGGACAAAACAGCTGTATGGCCTTCACAGAAAACCATTTATTAGTGAGGCAAATCAGAAAAACGGCTTCAATTTGCTAAGAAGAATAAAGATTCAAAAAGGTCAAGTGGAATCCAGATCGACCCTATTCCAGAGTGATGGGCGTGACAGGAACAGAAGTGCATGGACCGATGCACCCATCATGCATTGTGCCCATTGTACAAGCCCATTGTCCTTTGGGAAGTATTATTGTGATCTGGGGTTGTTTCAGTTGGTCAGGTCTATCTTATGTGGCAATAAAATAAAGTACACTGACTACCTGAATGTACTGAATGACCATGGCGTCACATCAATGGTGTTTTTCTTCCCTGACGGCACAGACATATTCCAGGACTTAAATTGTGTAAAACTGGTTTTGGGAGCATGTGCAATTATTTTCACACATGACTTGGCCACCACATTGCACCCTGTAATCAAAGCTAAAGGTGGCCCAACAAAATCTAAAAAATGTGAGTTTTTTGTTTTGGTCGGGAGTGTAGTTGACTCCCGTCATGTATGTGCATCTATCCATTTAAAGCCAGTAATTAGTTTACAAACATACAAGGGAAATTGTTCTGTATTGCTTCATCGCATCAACACACGCTGGAGCCATCAGACTGTCTGAGTGCCGGCCAGTATGGAGACGATTACTATCAACCTGCATCATCACGAACAGTAACTTGATCATAGTAAGCTGATGCTCTTCCACAGTACGCAGTGTATTGGGCATAGTAAGTGCTTCAATGTGTCATTACGCTACACTCAGCTATTACAATATGACAATGCTAAGTGTTGTTTCATAAAGAAGACAAGTGTAATTGCATTAATGGCTGAAGATAATGGCCAGTTAAGCAGATGAGTGGGAAGTCCCTCCACAGACTTAAGTTGTGTCATTTTTTACGCAGTTCTGGAAAATAAAGGGCCATAGTGTCACTTCACTGATTCATTCAGTTGTTTCTGTTTTGTTGGATAGATAGTTTGCTATTAATATTAGATTTTTAATGTAGATCACATTTATACAAGCTATTGTATGTGTTTTGATAATGAAGTGATGAGGCAGGAACATTGTAGATATTTTGATACCGATTGGACAAACGGGATTGGTTAGGCTTATGTTTTACTGTGGCAAGGAGCTTTGTAGCAAACCTATTAACTTGGTCTATTTGTGCAGACCAAATGCATTAATCTACTACATTTGTTAAACTGGAACCAAACAAAACAGTATGTTTGCAGGCAGACAATTGGGGCAAAGTTTTTTTAACAGAATAAAAATAAAATTAACATTGTTTCAGCTCTTTTTGTTGGGGGGGGGGGGGGGGGGGGGTTGTCTGGGGGGGGGGATTGGCTTATGCACCGCTCTCTTTAGATCATGCCATAGCATTGTCCAGTTGCATAACTCGGCCAATCTTTAGCTGTCGGACAGATGGACATTTGCCTTTATTATACTCTGGTGTATAGAGGAGTTCATAGTCGATTCAATGACTGCGAGATGCCCAAGTCCTGTGGCTCCAAGACAAGCCCAAATTATCCACTGCCATGCTAAGGCCAAACAACTCCTCTTCAGTCTCACACGTCTATAGGGCTTTGTTTCAGGAGCCTTATGCTTAGTTCAGATGCAGTTTTGTGAACATCAGAAATAGACGAGGCTTTCTCCTGGCAACCATTACAAGCAAACTGTACAGGTTCAGTCTTCTTGTAATTGTATGGTCATGGACATTTAATATGTTCAACGAGGCCGGTAGGGTCTTTTTTTTTTATAATTCTCTGAGCATTGGACTGTTTGACCTTGCGGAGAATGTGCGTCCACTTTTGAGAAGGTTGGCATCTGTCTTGTCCTGTTTTCCACTTGAATAATCTTTATCACTGCAGTACATTGACCTTCAAATTGTTTGGAAATGGTTTTATAATTCTTTCCAGATTGATGTGCAGCAAGAATTGTTTTTTTCTAAAACCATTGCTTATGTCTTTCCCTGTTTGGAATTGTGGTAACACACACTTGAATGCTTCAGACCAGCAAACTGCCAAAACCTCTGCTTTTATAGAGGTCTGCACACCTACAGTACTAATGATCAGGTAATTAAGGGCTGATCACTTGGGTGCAACTTAAAAAAAAAATAATTTAAAAAAATCACATGCCAGCAGTAACCCCCTTACATAGTATTGTTAGTACTTTTTTATTTGTTTAATTTCTTTAAATAAATAATGAAACTGTGAAAAAAGTTATATGTTGTTATGCATCTGAGGTTGTATTTGACAAATACTAAGACCCACTATGAGCAATGATTTTAATTTCACTTTTACACAAAATTACACAATTGAAATAGGGGGGTGGGTATAATTCATTTATATAATTCATTAATGCATTAATTTGATCATCATTTTTCAGTCTCAGTTCAACCATGGTGATGTTGTATATATGAAAAAAAAGCTTTTTGTTTTTAATCACTAATGATTTTTTAAAACTTATTTTCAAGTTGAAAATGTTTATGCCGGTCTCAGCAAAGCGAGCCCCACTGAAGAGATACAGTATCCATGGCGATACACACAACACATCAATCCCACTGAATACACAGTCTATTCATGCCATCCTATAAAGCGCATGAGGGGCAGGGTTTAACTGTGTGTGTTGCATATGTATTTCTTGCACTCGATCCATGTATACTGTCTTTCTGGCTGCTGACCGTCTCGATTTGGAGCTGGCTGAGGGTCAGTTCCATCCTTTACAACTATACGTGCAAACAAGACAAACCTCAAACACATACGCGCACACATATGCATGTACTGTATATACAAACAAACCACCCACACACATCCACACACAGAACTAACATTTTCAACACCCCCATACACATCTTTTTTTTTTTTTTTTTGAGTTTGTGCTTGAACTGGATAGTGATATAACATGTTGTGACATGAAATGTTTCTATTGTTACTGTCCAGTGGTTAAAACAATATCATTTGCACTACAGATTAGGAATAATGAGCCGTATACAAGGTAGAGCTCCAGAAAGAACTCATTTACATGCAGGAGGCCAGTGAAAACTGTCCAGGACTGTGAAAGCTGTCCAAAATTCCTAAGAATAAACCACACCATAAGCCGTGGTGGGGAGATGTGCAGATTCGTGTTTACTCCCAACATGCAAACAAATATATCTTTAGTGTTTTCCACCTGAGAAACATGCCTCTTCCTGAGCAGGAGCTGAGCTTTCTGCTGCCATCTCCTCTGGGCCCAGACCTCCTGGGAGCACACGCACTGCTGCTGTGTAAGCCATCCATGCTGTGTGTGTGTGTGTGTGTGTGTGTGTGTGTGTGTGTGTGTGTGAGAGAGAGAGATGTTACTCTGTTCTGTGCTGTGGATGTGGAAGGTCACACTGTCCTTTTGATCGTTCAGCTCACGTGGACTTCTGTCAAGCTATTTATTTTAACTTCCGCTAGATGAGGGTTTTCTTTTTTTTAACCCTTTGAATCTCTACAATGATTTCTAGCTAATAAATCAGTTTCACATGCATCATATTTCTATATAAATGGTGACTTTTATACCTTGACATGACATTTAGTAGATAATAAAATTGAACAAAATGCTCTATTCCAGATATAAACGCTTTCAGTTTTCAGCCAGTGATTGGCGCGGATCTGATTGGTTATGTACGTTATGTTCAACAGAGTAATGCTTTAATAACAGAAATGTATAAATAATAAATTCACTTTACACAGTATGCATACAATATTTAGGCTTTAAGGTTCGCATCAGGACTGTTAAAAAAATTTAACAGTTTTTATTCTTTTATAGTTACTCTTTGCAAAATGAAGAAAAATAAAATAACTGGGTAAAAATATAGATATTAAAAATATTTGTTTTCTGATTTTAAATTCTGTGTTTAATGTCATAATTCTGAGATTAAATATTGAATTCTGAAGAAAAAAGTCAGAATTCTGAAATTACATTCAGAATGTTCTAGATATTCTATATTTTACATTTGAATTTAAAATAATAAAATTAAATTCAGAAGTTGAGTTTAAAGTCAGAATTTTACGAGAGATAAAATAAAGAATTTTATGGAAAAAGTCAGAATTTTAGGATTAAATCTGGAAGTCTAAGGAGAAAAAGTCTGAATCCTGAGATTAAATTCAGAATGTTTAGTTAAAGTTAAATTCTAAGATTAAAGTTTTGAATTTAAAATTAGAAATCAAATATTATATAGAATTCTGGGACTAAAATCAAATTTCTTCAAAGAAAATACTCTTCTATAATAATGGTATGTATTGGGGCAATTATTTATTCTGTTGGCATGCTTTGGCTTCAGTTTTATCCCCTTAGACAGAAGCATCACTAAAAAATCAATACAAACTTCCTCTGGCTTACCTTTATCCTCTGATTATACGCGTCTATTCTGATGGGTGTGGTCTGTTTGGGGATGACCACGCCCCTCTGCAACAATGTGAAAATGATGTAAAGCAGTTGCTATGACCTTCCCAGTCACAAGATCTCAACCTTTTGGTCAAGTGTCTTGACCATTATCCCCAATAAGGGAATCTTCAGGAAGAATGGGTTTTATCTCTTCATTAAAGTTAAAGAGATTTGTAAATTCGATGCCAAGATGCATTTTATGATGCCTTGTATTGGCCCAAAAGGTTCTGTTAATTTTTCATTCCCTTTGTCACCTCTATACGGTATGCTTATTTCGTTTTTGTATTTGTATAGAATGTTAAACGAATGCAAAAATGTTATTGTAACCCTTCTTTCTTGACTTGTCTGACTCTTCTCCAGTCTCTCTCTGGCTGTGGGTAAAAAAGCGGGCTACAGTTGAGTTTGCAAAACTTATTTTATTAAGCCAAACAGCACGACATAATACAAACTTCTCTCATGTGCTTCTGACACCGTGTCACTCTCTTACCTGTCCCCCTGGGAACCCAGGACAGGTAACTTGTTAGTTCCTCTTAATATAAGTAACATACAGTAACCAATAAATTAAATATTACACATGCAGAGATATAGACAAAATAATAATAATAATGCACTGTAAATAATAATTAAATAATATTAATTTCTAAATTAAAACACAAATAAATAAATAAATACCATGATATGCAATACCTGTAATAAATAACAAATCAATGCAGTAAACTTAAAATAATCCAAAATATATTGTTTGTAGGAACTAAGGTTACAATATTGCAAATAATGTTATTTCCTTGATAACATTTTGTATTTTTTTTTTTTTTTGGATGAATTTTGTGGGTGTTTCTCTTGTGAGCAGATATATAGACCTAGGACAGCTCACGAGACATTTATGACAATGTTATTTAATGCAAGTAAATCTTTTTTCCTCCCACATTTTAAATTGCACACAGTGCCCTATTGTAAATATATTCCTGGTCTGGGTGGAGGTATTCCCTGTATAAATAAAGGAACATATGAGTAATAGTGTAGTTCAGCAAGCAAAGCAGGCCTGGGATAGAGAATTGGACTGTGCCTTGTGGACTAACCCGGGAGCACAAACAATCACGCTCTCCATTAATTCCTACCCACGGATTCAGCAGCGTGTCACACAGCTAGCTGTTGATCATACACAACACGGGCCACTGTAGTATGTCTCTGTCAAAACTGTGCGGGCAATTATTTCACCCCTATCCCCTCAGAGGATCACAAGATGCCCATTCTGACAAGAATGTTTTCTCTCCTTATTTCATAACCGGTATGTTCGTAAACATCGTTATGGGGATTCGGTCATTGTGATTCAGACCACGGGCTTCGCTGCTGCATTTACATGCTCAGAAATAACGCTCATGGAATGTCAAGTGATTTTTTTTCTTTGTAAATTCTTTTTCATTCTTCTTCTCCCCCCCCGAAAAAAAAAATAAAATAAAAATCTCACCCTGCATCTCACCCAGGGAAGACATTACAATGTTTGCCCCTGCCTGTTTTTTTTTTTCCTCTGGTCTGTGTTTTTAATTAAGAACCTTTCCAGGGTGCACATTTTCATGGGCTCACCCTGAACTGCACAAGCAGATGGTTTCTGACACTTGTTAAAGTCTGAAGGCATCATCCTTACTTTCTCTCTCTCTCTCTTTCTCACACACACACACACACATGCTGATGAACTCTCCTAAGATTCGCTTCGCGCAGCACATTGTGCGAGCTGTTACCTTCCAGAACACACTCTGCCCTTGAGCTAAAGGCACAGCAAGAGGAAAAAAAGAGCTGGCTGAACACTTATTTAGCGTTGGAGATGTCTTCATTCCCCTGCAGAAAGATTCCATCTACATTTGAAACATCCAGGTCACCGTGACATTTCCAAACCAACAAAAATCTCCCTCTCTCTATGTCAACTAGACAAAGTTTCCTGATAATTCAGATGTCTGTCAGATTTCTCCAGTTTTCTATTAACGCTTAAATTTTTGTCCATTTCTGAGCTCTGGTACTAGCTTCGCCAGCTCTATATGTGTCCTACTTTTCACAGCACAGCATGAATAATGTGCGATGAGTCTCATAAAAGAATCATCACTGCCAATGAATTATTGATCCCTCAAGGAACTGTAAGCATAGGTTACAAAGTGTGTTTATACACACAACATTAATCGCTCTTCTGTATTAATTGACGCCAACTGGAAAGCAGAATTGTGGGATTTGTGCCCTTTATATTAATGTTAAGGTATAAATATTATATGATTGCAATAAATCATTGGCCGGGGTCGAAACAGTACTAGAAATGTACAGTGTGTTTAAATGAAAGCATAATTTGTCACATGTCAATATACTCAAGTATACTCAAGTGAATTTTAAAAACATTTCTTCTTTTAAATGGATTTAAAAATAAATAAATGAATTGATTTAATAAATAAAAAAATAATATGATGAGATTGTCATGTTATGCAATGAACTTAGTGTGATTTTATGTGAAAAGTAACTTTTAGTACTAATCTAAAACCTACGCGGTTTTTACACTAAGTTGGCTAATAAATAAATAATGTCATTTTTTACATACTTAAGCAATTTGCTTGAATGTAAATCTTTAGCAAGTTATGTTAAATCAAATCTATGCTATCCTATTCTGACATTAGCAAAAAAAACAAACAAATTTTTTTTTTCTAAATTAAATGGATTTTGTAACTTCCAAGCAGGCTAAGAGACACCATAGTGGAAGACAATGCTTACGGAGTATGGAAGTAGTCTGTGATTTGTTGGCTGTAGAAGCTCAGAAGTACATTTGTGAGGTCAGACCCTCGTGTTGGACGAGAAGGCCTGGCTTGCAGTAAGGGGCGGAAGCCAACTCCTGAAAAACAACCCCACACCCGTTCGACCATGACTGCACACCAGTGCACAAAACAAGATCCATACAACATGAATGAGTTTGGAACGAGCTTGACTGACCTGCACAGAGTCTCAACCTCCACCCGATAGAAGACCTTTGGGATGAAATTGAGCAGAGACAGGCCTTCTTATCAGTGTCTGACCTCACGAATGTACAAATGGTGACAATTCAGATGTTACAGAAGAAGGATTATGATTAGTATTTTGTTGTAATTTATATAAATTTATATAAACACACACAATCTTCAAGACATCTATGGTAACAAAAAAATAGCTTTTTGCAGAAACATAGATTTGGCTTATTCTGCTTGACAAACCCAATTCAATTCCCCAAGGTTATGAGGGTTCTTCCAATGGAGTCACAATCCTCCCCAAATCTTTAGTAGGAATTGCAAGATTGGCTAAACCATGCCAGGCCTTCTTGAGCATTAATTTGACAATTGAATTGAAAATATAACTATATTTTTTGTGATGAGATTAAATTCTTCTCTAATATGTTTCGGTATGTTGCTTTATTCATGTTTTGTTCAATGATGTGTAAAGCTTTAGTCCCATTTACTAAATGGTGACCCATATAAAGATTCTCCCACTGCTGTACTTCCCTGTGGTGTTTTTGGGATCACATATGCAACCCTTCTATCTCCAAGCAACATAATATATTGCAACATAATATATCGTTCTCTTTCATAAAATGATTTTGCCATTTCAATGCCGGAAATGTAGTGTCAAACTACAACAACACCCACCATCCACAGACTTTTTAATATTTACGTTCACCTGATTGCTGATCACACACTTGGACTCAAAGCCATACTGACAGTATATACACTGTAAAAACTCCAACTAATGAAATGTTGAATGAATTAATATTGTATTGTTGGTCAAATTTCACCTTCACTACAGTGGTATTTGTTGAGACAACAGGTAACATTGTGTTCTTGAAAACGTTGGAGACACAGACTTAATAAAATGTCTAATATGCCAGCAATTTACCTTTCCTGAGATGCAGTCATGTGATTTATAGCTAACTTTAAAGTGAGTTTAGATAACATTAGGCTTTATGTTACCGCACTGTACAGCCGTTAGCTAATCGTTCATAACCATATCAATCCTTATCACCACTTTGCCCTGACTTTTGCCCAGCAACAGCGTCCCACTCCACCCCAGAACACACGGCCGCGCGAGCGCTCAGCTACCGAAAGTTCGAAAACCCCAGTACTGTATGTGTTTAACAGTTAAGATGTAGTGCTGCTTCATTACTCGGTAAGTTAGGGGATATAAAAACTGCCAGAGTCACTAATGCTCATGTAAGTAAACTTCTGTGCAACTTGTTACTAAACTTTTTTTACTTTTAATTTTTTACAGTGTAAAATCTCTTATACGCTCAGTCTTTGCATACTTGACTTTAATATTTATTAATGCTTATACATTTTCTCGCCATGATGCGTTGTTCTCATCCCCTTTTTTTGATTCTCAGCCTGCTTCGTCCGCATTGTTTGCTGATTGCCTGACAATAGTCTGTTTCCCGTTTAGGACTTTAGCTCTTCATACAAGATTCTGATTCAGATTCATCTCAAGATCAAGTTTAATCGCCTGCACCTGCATTTGTATAATTTTTTTAGTGGAGAACTTTTGCATTGAGTGTAGAAACAGAGATAATGCAGTTCAGTACTTGTATTGTTCTTTGCCACAGTGTTGTTCCTGCTGCTTTTAGGCTGCTTTCTGCAACTCTTTTTAAGTCACATTTTAATCCTTTTTTTTTTTTTTTAAGGTACTACTAATGCTAGTTATACTACTACTACTAATAATAATAATAAGAGTGTGGCACGATTTGTGTGCATGGAGTTTGCATGTTCTCCCCGTGCTTAGTGGGTTTCCCCCGGGTGCTTCGGTTTCCTCCCACAATCCAAAGCCATGCAGATTAGGCTAAGTGACGTTCCCAAATTTCCTGTAGTGTGTGAATAAATCTGTGTACTGTATGTGTGTGTGCCCTGCAACGGATTGGCAGCCCATCCAGGGTGTTCCCTGCCTCGTGCCCTAAGTCTCCTGGGATAGGCTCCTCGCCCCCTGTGACCCTGTAAACAGTATAAAGAAGATAGACGATGAGTGAGTGAGAGAAGAAGAAGAAGATTAAGAAGAGGGAAAAAATTTTGCTAACACCTCTCCCTATGCATAACATTGTCTCACTGTGTTTAGGACTAGGCCGCTGGACCGCAACCCCTTTGCCTTTCATGACACGCATATAAAAATAAAGAGAAAGCCATGCTTTATATTACCAGTTCGCAGTTGTTGACAGTTAATTCAGCGTAATACATAGACCTACATTCTCAGGCTTCACAGTCTGGAGATAATTATAGATCTAAGGCGTGGAAATCTGTGGGATTGTCAAAAGGATAATGAGGGGGGAAATAAGTGCTGAGCTGGCCATTGAGTAGATTTTTATCTTAGCATGAGGCATCTTAATAAAGTTAACATCTCCAAATGCAAATGTTATGCAAATAATTACAGCACACTGAGCAGTCAGAAGTGGAGCAGTTGGAGATAACATTGTTTTTTTCTTCTTCTTTTTTTCTTCTTTTTTTTTGGGTGTAAAATTTTATTCATTAAAAAGAGAGGGGTTTCAGGAAGCACTGACAGCAGCCATTTACTGTATATCTTCATAATCTTGCCGACCAGCGTTGTTTTTTCCTCTTTCCTCTTCTGTCTTTGTTAAACTTGTTCATGCTTTTGCAGGATGTTATGGCTAAATCAGTACCAACGCCTGGCGACAAATTCAGCCTCACTAGTGAGTCAGTCCCAGTAGTGCACTGGAATTAACATACAGTAGAGTACGTGTGCACAACATGTTTTGGGAAAGCATTTGCTAGTAAACACACAAACATTTAAAACATTTTCTGGTGTTAAGGCGTTCATTAAATCATAATATTTCTCCCCCCAAGCGATTTCTTTTTTATTATTATTTTAACATGTGATTTTACACAATTGAATTATCTTCATATTTGTGACCAGATTTTTCCAAACATGATTACTTTATTTGCACATAATTTTTTCCCCGAGTTATCTTTTTGTCTTATGAATATCTTAAAGGTTTTTAGACTTTTTATTTGCATTTTGAACATTTTTACTTGTGACTTATTATTTACATGATTTGTTTGAACATGTGACTTTTTTACACAATTAATGCATCTTCATATTTTTCATGTGATCTGTTTGATATTGCATCTGACCATTTGTAATTCTTAAATAACCCGATGTGATTTTTCTATACATGATTAATTTATATAAATGATGTTTTACACATGTGATTTATTTGTTCTCAGATATATGTGTTTTTGATGTGATTTAACATATTATTTGTATATTTTCGGCTGTGACTTATTATTTTTATGTTTTTTTAACTACTTTTATTGTTCTATTTTAATTGGATTTTTTTTAAAATACATTTTTATATATTTGCATGCTGTTTTGATGACTGGCATTGTACACACACACACAAACACACACAACTTTGCATTTATCTTCTGCATTATACAGAGCTGAACACTGAGTTTTTTCAAAAATGTAAAATAACACATATGGAATTAAATAATTAACAACATGGTATGACAATGTAGTGGTTAGCCCCATCACCTTCCACCACCGGGAATTCGATTTCTGGCCAGACTCGATTCATGTCTCTGTCTGCATGAAGTTCGCTGTGTTTGGTGGGTTTCCTCTGGGTATATACAGTTTTCATCCAAAGACCTGCATATTAGGCTAGTTAGTGTTCCCTAATTGCCCGTAGTGTGTGTACAGTATCTGTGGGCACCCTGTGATGGATTGGCACCCTGTCCAGGGTGTACCCCGTCTCATGCCCTAAGTCTCCTGTGACACGCTCCAGGCCCCCCGCGGCCTTGAACACAGGATAAAGTGGTACTGTATACTTACACTCTGTAAAGCCTTTATAACGACTCTAATCGGTGATTTCTGAGGCTGGTAACTCTAAATAAACTTTTCCACTGCAGCAGAGGTAGGTTTTGGTCTTGCCTTCCTGGGATGGTCTTCATGAGAGACAGTTTCATCATGGGGCATGATGGGTTTTGCAAATGCACTTGACAATGCTGTTCTTGCACGAACTATTCCAGAACAGCTGACCTTCATGTATTAAAAATAAGAACAGTTTTTGTTTTTAATGATAAAAAGTGTGTACAGTATGTGTGTATGTACAGTATGTTTGTGTAGATAAATATATACTGTAGATAGATAGATAGATAGATAGATAGATAGATAGATAGACTTTGACAGAAAATGTTCCTTCTTTTAAAAATAAATACCTTAATTTATTTATAATTTAAGTTATCTTAAACGATTCTTTGCATTTTATTTCTTCAGGTGAAGTGTCCCCCCACCCCCACCCCCCTCCTCCCGCCAATTAACATCACATCAGAATCATCTGTATTATGACTGTACATTCCTTTTGCACTTTTTGTGCTGGCCCAAACTTTTTTCCCCTGGTCCTTCCTTCAAGAACTTCTGTCTAGCCTGCACCTGTCAGAATTAAAGTAATCCAGACCTCATTAAATGATAAAGAATTTATTTCATAAAGTCCTTACTGTTCCTCTTTATTCTGATGAAGTGCACTTTGAGCTGACAGACTTACCAGGAAATGAGCGAGCAAATAGTCAAAGACGATTTTAATAAGTATTTATGAAAGTTCTTATTAACAATAAAGTCTGGTAAGTATATTTTAAAGCCTTTTTTTGTGAGGAAATCATTTTGATTGCAGTATGATCTCCTCTACACACAGAAATATAGATAATCTGAATACTTCCTGCAAATCTTCATATTGAGGTTCCACTTTCCTATTAGCTCCTGACTATGTAGATGTACTTTCTTTGTACATCAGTCAACTTTTTAGATTCTTGGCCAGTGATAAATATTCTTCATTTAGTTACATATAGAAATGCTAAAAAAGTGCTTACTTTATGTGTGTGTTAGAGGAATGTTATCCTATGATTAAATATAAATGTGTTTTCCCTGGGCAGTGTCAGTGGTTTAGTGGTTAGTACTGTCTCCTTGCACCTCCAGGGTTGGGGTTCGATTTCTGTCTTTGTGTGCATGGAGTTTGCATGTTCTCCCCGTGCTTGGTGGGTTTCCTCCCACAGTCCAAAGACATGCAGATTAGGCTAACTGGGTTTCCAAATTGGCCCTGGTGTGAGTGTTTATGTGTGTACCCTGTGATGGATTGGCACCCTGTCCAAGGTGTACCCTATTTGTGCCCTTCAAAAGGCTCCAGGCCCCCTGGACCCTAAATACAGAATAAAGCAGTATATGACGTATGAGTGAGTAAGTGTTTTTCATGACTTAACCAAATAGTAAACTAATAATAATAATAATAATAATAATAAACAAGTCAGCAAGATGCACTCACAAAAATGTTTTTTGGTTGCTTGGGTATGTGATTATATTTTTTAAATACAAGCAAGACAAGTATCATCCAACATTTGCAATTCTACAACGTAACACCACCAATAGAATAACATACAGTGGTGTGAAAAACTATTTGCCCCCTTCCTGATTTCTTATTCTTTTGCATGTTTGTCACACTTAAATGTTTCTGCTCATCAAAAACCATTAACTATTAGTCAAAGATAACACAATTGAACACAAAATGCAGTTTTTAAATGAAGGTTTACGTTATTAAGGGAGAAAAAAAACTCCAAATCTACATGGCCCTGTGTGAAAAAGTGATTGCCCCCTTGTTAAAAAATTACTTAACTGTGGTTTATCACACCCGAGTTCAATTTCTGTAGTCACCCCCAGGCCTGATTACTGCCACACCTGTTTCAATCAGGAAATCACTTAAATAGGAGCTACCTGACACAGAGAAGTAGACCAAAAGTACCTCAAAAGCTAGACATCATGCCAAGATCCAAAGAAATTCAGGAACAAATGAGAACAAAAGTAATTGAGATCTATCAGTCTGGTAAAGGTTATAAAGCCATTTCTAAAGCTTTGGGACTCCAGCGAACCACAGTGAGAGCCATTATTCACAAATGGCAAAAACATGGAACAGTGGTGAACCTTCCCAGGAGTGGCTGGCCGACCAAAATTACCCCAAGAGCGCAGAGACAACTCATCCGAGAGGCCACAAAAGACCCCAGGACAACATCTAAAGAACTGCAGGCCTCACTTGCCTTAATTAAGGTCAGTGTTCACGACTCCACCATAAGAAAGAGACTGGGCAAAAATGGCCTGCATGGCAGATTTCCAAGGCGCAAACCACTTTTAAGCAAAAAGAACATTAAGGCTCGTCTCAATTTTGCTAAAAAACATCTTAATGATTGCCAAGACTTTTGGGAAAATAGCTTGTGGACCGACGAGACAAAAGTTGAACTTTTTGGAAGGTGCGTGTCCCGTTACATCTGCCGTAAAAGTAACACAGCATTTCAGAAAAAGAACATCATACCAACAGTAAAATGTGGTGGTGGTAGTGTGATGGTCTGGGGTTGTTTTGCTGCTTCAGGACCTGGAGGGCTTACTGTGATAGATGGAACCATGAATTCTACTGTCTACCAAAAAATCCTGAAGGAGAATGTCCGGCCATCTTTCGTCAACTCAAGCTGAAGCGATCTTGGGATGTTGTGGCATGACCTTAAAAAGGTGGTTCATGCTAGAAAACCCTCAAATAAAGCTGAATTACAACAATTCTGCAAAGATGAGTGGGCCAAAATTCCTCCAGAGCGCTGTAAAAGACTCGTTGCAAGTTATCGCAAACGCTTGATTGCAGTTATTGCTGCTTAGGGTGGCCCAACCAGTTATTAGGTTCAGGGGGCAATTACTTTTTCACACAGGGCCATGTAGGTTTGGATTTTTTTTCTCCCTAAATAATAAAAACCATCATTTAAAAACTGCATTTTGTGTTTACTTGTGTTATCTTTGACTAATATTTAAATGTGTTTGATGATCAGAAAAATTTTGTGTGACAAACATGCAAAAGAATAAGAAATCAGGAAGGGGGCAAATAGTTTTTCACACCACTGTAGATTATTAATTATAAGACATTTAACTGGTGACAGGCTCATGGATGCCCACGGGGACCAAAAGCCAGTCCATCTGGTCCAATTCCACTGAAAAGCAAATATGACAGAAATAAGACAATACTGGCCATCGTAGAAATGCACCAGAACACCCAGTGCACCACAGCCGGCTGCACTATGGCTAAGAGCCCAGACGCCCAACTTGTCCTCCAAACCCTCCAAAATGTTTTGTGTTTTAATGTTAGGTCTAAAGTTGAGCAATGGTTTTAGCGGTTTGACAGTATTAACATGGATGTTGAATATTTGGAAGCTGATCCGGTTGAGCAGGGTGTACAGATGGGACATAGGAAAGCTGGATAGACTAAATGACTAAACCCTTCACTGCTTTGATCTCTTTAGGAGGAAATTAAGTAAGGACGAGGTAGCACAGTGGTGCAGTGGGTGGCACTGCTGCTTTATAGCTTCAGGGTCCCGGCTTCCATTCTGTGCTCAGTTTACTGTCTTTGTGAAGTTTCTTGTTTGTGTGGGTTTAATGCTGGTGGATGGATTGGCTAAAATAAATGCATGAATTATCTGCAATGGACTGGTGTACAATCTGGTGTTGCACCCGTTTCCCTGCAATTGGCTACAAATTCAACATAACTTCTCGTTTATCAAGTCATTTAACAAGTTCTGAATTTGTGCACAGGATCCATCTGTACTCACAAGAATATTGGCATTTATCACATGCGCAAGTGCAAAGATGTGCACAATGATTGTCCAGAAATCCTAAATATTCTTATTTGCTCTGCTTGTGCATCACCACTCTAATTTGCAATGTACATTCACTGGCCACTTTATTAGATACACCTGTTTGACTGCATGTTAACTCGAATATCTACTCAACATCAACGTCACATGGCTGTTGCTGAGACGATCCTCCACGGATCTCACCAGATCTCGATCCAACAGAGCACCTTCGGGATGTTGTGGAACAGGAGATTTGCATCTTGCATCCAGCAGCTTGTTTAATCTATGCCACAAAGAATTAAGTAAGTTCTGATGGCAGAATGGAGACCAATCAGCACTAGAAAGGTGTACCTAATGAAATGGCTGGTGAGTGTAAATGCACGTAAAACATGCTTCACTATTCATCTCATAGCAGATTAGAAAATGTGAGAGTTGTCTCTGGTGTTTACTTTGTCATTGATTTTAATCTGATTGACATTAAATATGTGGATAATCAATTTATCCCACTCATAATCAGTGACACTGTTTTACGTCTAGGAGCGGACACATGGCCATCAGGGTATGTAAATATACCTAACTGAAAGGGATTTTATAAGTAGTTAAAGGTTATGGCAATAAATAGGCTGATCTGCTTGAATATAATCAGTTATATTATTCTTTCAGGTTGAAGCCCATGAACTGTCAAACCTTGTGGTTTATAATCTGGCACTTAACTGCTCATAACTTCCCTTCTACTCAACATTTTGATTAAATTCACAGATTTAACTTCAGGCAAAAACCTAAGGACTGACAAAGCCTTATTAAATTCTGTCCAGCCGGTTTTGGGAAATGTTGTGTTGGACAGACAGACAGGCATGCATACAGACAGACAATTTTTGGAGACCGGTTTTTGGGTTTTCCAGAGTTACAACCAATGTACAGACAAAACCTAACTTTTAATTAAACTATTAAACTTAGATTTCGTTCTTGCGAACTGAACAGAAACACATATTAGTCATAAATATTAATATGCAATGTATAAATAATTATAAAAAATAATGATTTTACATATTTTTTAATCAGCAAAACAGTCACACAATATTTTTTATTATTTTAATTGCAAAATAAAAAAGTTCACAGTGTGACTATAGTAAAACAAATAAGCTGTTATGACAAAAATAAGTACATTAAAGCGTATTTTAATCTCATTTCTATAGCATCACTTTTGGGAAATTCATATGAAACACAAATGAACTATTGCTATTGTGACATTTTTGGTGCATGTTAAAAGAACGGTCTACACTTTTTGAATCCTAATTTAACATCAGTATTTGGATGAAGATCACTTCATTCATTTCAACATCAAATGCCTCAGTACAACTTTGAAATGTCAGTAAAATCTGGTTTCTTCATTTTCTTCCCACATCATTGTGTGTGTGTGTGTGTGTGTCACCGTCTGGCTCTCTGCATGCCTAGTGTGTGTGGTGTCCGGGTCAGTGAGGCTATAAGTTTGGCCACACCAGTCTCAATAGAGGACAGACTGCCTGCTCGGTCTTTCTCTCTCATTCTCTATCGGGTCCATCCTCACCATCTGCCCGAAGCACTTGACTGACAGCGCTAGCCAGGGAGATCCAATTGTGCCAGCAACTGAAGGCCGAGGGGAGGGGAGACACTTGACAGCGAGCAAACTGGACGTGACGATGAAGCAAATAAGCCTCCGTCTCCTAAATGCCGCCTATTATAGACACTGCTGTGCTGGGGAGAAATCAGGCACTAAGTGGAGCCGCTAAGCCAAAACGAGCCCTGAGCTCCTCCCCTAACACTAAAACACAATTACACAGGAAAAGTGTTGGAGTGGGACACAGGAAGGACAGCTGATAGGTGAAAATGGGGATAGTTGCGTATTTCCCTAAAGTAAGATAACTGTCAAAATGAACATAAGTACAGAAGGGCTATTGAGTACTGTATATACAGAAATATAGATGTCTTTTTAGCAAGGAATTGAGAGTCCAGTTCAACTTAGGCTTAGCCTTTTGGTTTATTTTAATAAAAGAAAAAATAAAGTACGAAGAAACATATACAGTATATATATATATATATATATCTGTATATGTTTCTTCGTACTTTATTTTTTCTTTTATATATATATATATATATATATATATATATATATATATATATATATACACAAGTATATACGCATGCCAGATAGAAGTTTTAGCGATATAGAAGTTTAATTTATTTATATCAGTGTTTTTTACTTAGTCCCCATCATCTTTAAAATTTATATATGTGTGTGTGTGTGTGTGTGTGTGTGTGTGTGTGTGTGTGTGTGTGTGTAAAATTTCAAAGATGATAGCGACTAAATAAAAAACACTAATATAAATAAATACTGACGTAAATAACCAAATTTTTTCGTGGGTGCTGGGGGACTATATAAGGTGTGCCAGTGTGTTTTAACATGAATTATACACATTTCTGGAGGTTTACTGCAGTGATGAACAGCATGTTTCTAAAAGAATATTTTTAATTGCCTTATGTCTAATGTTGACTTCCATTTTTTCAGACAGCCTTATCCAGAGTGTCTTGGATTTATCATTTGATCACTATTCCAGAGTCTGGAGCACTGAGCTTCCCCTTCCCCTGCTGTTGTGATGTGACGTACAGTACTGTAGTGGAGAGCTCTGTTTAACATATTGCTCCGAAATCTCCAATTCGTTCAACTAGGTTGTGATTTGGTGATTGTAAAGTTCAGTTCATGTCCTGTGGATGGGGACAGGTTCATCATTGAAGAGAACACATCCGTCAGAATGAAACACTGCGATGATCAAACTCTCTCACAACCAGACCTCTCACACACTATCAAACTATCTCTCATGTACCACCAAAGTTCACACACAGAGTTTGACAGTGTGTGAGAGGTTTGGTTGTGTGAGAGAGTTTTATAGTGTCTGTGTTTGTGTGAGAGAGAGGTTTGGTAGTGCATGAGAGATTTATAAGTTGAAAAGTGATTAAGAGATATTGATATCTCTCTCTCACACACATACACGCACATGCACACAAACACATGCACATGCATGCACACACTTAAACACACACAAACATACTGCACACACACACATGCACATGCACGCACACACACACACTTACACACACCTGCACATACTGTACACACACACACACACACACACACACATACACGCACATGCACACACACACATGCACATGCACGCACACACACACACTTACACACACCTGCACATACTGTACACACACACACACACACACACACATACACGCACATGCACACACACACATGCACATGCATGCACACACATGCACATGCATGCACACACTTAAACACACACAAACACACACATGCACATGCATGCACACGCACACACTTAGACACACACACATACTGTACACACACACGCACACACGCACACCAGCCTACAGCTTGCTTCAGGCCCAGTCTGGCTGTCAGCCTGGGCTACAACTCACAATTACATTTTACTTTCACTAAGATAACATTTTAATCAACATACAGGTGAATGTGCTGTAAGTAAGTCAAACATACAAACAGAACATATACAAATACATAACAACACAATGTTGTATTGAAGCACCTAACAGTACGAAGTGAAACCACTATATACTGTAAATAGGCTCTTCCTTTAAGGGGGGCACTTTTTATACCGTCATCTGACAATCTTCTTTAAAATTTCATACCCTTTCTAGCGTTAAGCTCACAGTGAATATTTTATGGTGTTGTACTTTTAAGAAATACTGACTTTTGACTGCAAAACTGAGACACACAACAGAGAACAGCTCGTGTTCACTTACAGTACACTCAGACCTGTTGCATAAAAGCACAATAGATATTTGCTATAAATATAAATAACCGAGAACTGGAACACAATCCGCACGCCCTGTTATCCAACCATGCACAAGAGTGTTTGGTAACAGTAACGCTTTCATATATTGCGGACTGAATAAATGTTATATAATACTAAATGCTAATTTATGGTTTTGTCATCTAAATGCTTCTCTTTTAAATTTCCCTTTAAAAATAAATAGAAACCATGTTCTATAAACATATATTACTCTGACACACTCTTGGCAGAAGCTTTTATCCAAAGTGACTTACAAGTGATGCAGAATTTAATCCAAGCATGCATGGAGATTTGCTGAGCTACAAAAAGCAGTAATGTAGGCTCGCATTTCACCGCCTTCATAGTTCTGTATTTAGAGGTGAATTGTGAGCACATCATATCAAATTAAATACATTTGTATTTAGATGTTAGTCATAGCTACAGACTTAAAAGCTACTTGAACAGATGCAGAATTTGCAGTTATACACAGTTGAGAGCTTGGAATTAAACTTGTCTTGTCATACATTTTTATATTTCCTTTACATGAAAGTGTATCAAACTAATAGTAAGACTGGCATTCAAAAAAAAAGGAACTAAAACTTGTGATAATCCTTATGACATATAAAAATTTTATGATCTGAACATAGTATCCTATTATAAGTCCTATTTTTTTTTTTTACATAAATCATGATTAATAAGATTATATACATACATAATTATATATACAGTACTGTCCAAATGAGCCACCCTTATTTCTTCATATTTTGCTTCCAAAGATCCAGACTTGCTTGTATTTTGTAATGTAGTCTTGAGCAATACTTCTCCAGGCTGCTTGAAGGACTTTTTTTGGCTCTCATTTTCAGTCCACTCCCTGAGCGTTTTCAGTGGATTGTTTTAGTTCGTTAGGCCACACAGTGATCTATGGATCATTCAAGCATAAAAGAGCATCTAACTCTAGGCATTAACTAGTGAGAATCAGGTGCAGATGATAAAAGATGATCAGGCCAGTCATTAGCATACTGGTGATGCTGAAAGTCTTACAGCTTTGGAAAAAACAAACAAATGTGTTTAAGGTTTCTTTTTACTTTGCACAATGTCTTTTTATTTTGCCTTTAACTTTGACCTCAACATTTTCTAATACAATTTTAAATTTTAATAATAAAAGTTCAAATAATAATAATAATAATAATAATAATAATAATAATAATATTTTATAATATTTTATAATATTTATTTAATAATGAATGATAAGTTGCTATTCATTGTTTTTAATTTGGAAAATAGGTTGTAAAAAATGATTTTATCACAATAACACAGATATTGTCATATTTTTACGATTACTTTACTATGTCATTACTTATTTTCTATGTGAAGATATATACAGTATATATATATATATATATATATATAAGACAAATTACTTGAATGTTAAAAACAACTTGGCAATAAATCGTATTCTGAAATGAAAACACATTACATGTTAGAAGAGTACTTTTTGTGTATTAAACAGTGCACCACTACATGTGCTGATTAGGCGCTGATTGGACGTTGTGAGTCATCAGGGGGAGTAATTGGACATGTGCTGCCGGGGACAGGTCCATGAAAGTCCCTTATGCTATATGTATTAAAAAAATATATAATTTCAAAAATAACCTATAATTTTCCTTCATGTTTTACTTTCTTTTGACCCAATTAAAAAACCCAGTAGACAGAAAATGATTGAAGTCTTAACCCTCCCTTTCATCAAAAAGTAGGTGTGTGCATTTCATAAAGACATGAATGACCCTAAAGCATGATTACTAGACCAAACCATGAAATTGTGCATGGTTTGCATAGAGTGGGGTTTGCTGGAAAAGCATTTATGCAGAATACAAATATAATATTCTACAGAATAGTAAAAAAACAGTGAATTTTAAGCAGTATTTGCACCTTATTAAATAAATAAATAAATAAAAAGACAATGGGTCTAATTTATCAAGCTAGAGACAAACCATGTAATGTGGTTTGAAAAATGTTTACAGGAGCATTTAGTGTGGTATTTGTGGTATTTTATTACTATTATTATTATTATTATTATTATTATTATTATTATTATTATTATTATTATATAAAACTGCATAATAGCCATTCAACATTTTACTGACATTGATTTAATGACAATTTTGTGAAAATTCCTTGTTTATATTAAAGCAATCTAATAATATGAGGAAGAAATAGTTTCTGTCTGCAATCTGCAATGTCAAAATCTGTAATATACACATTAAGAAAAAATTAATGTCATTATTTATATACCTGTTGTCCCTGAAATAACATATTAAATCACTACAATACAATACCATAAAATAGCAGCTCCTACATCAGGTGCAAAGGAAGGGTTAATTTTCAAAATCAGATGTCTCTGTTTTTATAAATTGTAACTTTTGTTTTATTATTATGCACTGTAAATATTAATCAAATTGTGTGGCTTTTGTTAACTAAGAAAAAAAAACAACTCCTCTGTTTTAGGATTCAGAATGTGGCTGGAGTTTAAGCAATATAATATGAGAGGATTTAATATCACATCACAGCCGTGCTGATATTCAGTACAACAGCATGACCTCGAGTATGATATTGTTTTATACAACAGTTCCATATACACCATTTATTATAAACAGATTATGATTTGTTTGTTTTTTTAAGTGAAATTGTGGAACTAAGTAACCGTTGCTGGTGGAGCTGCCGACTGACAGTTAGTGACTGCCTGTGAAAGTATAATAGTTTTAAATGGTACTCTGTAGCCAAAAGGCAACAAGAATAAACCATGGAGGTCGTGGACAGTCCTATAAATCTAGTCGTTTTTTTTTTTTTTTTTTTACTTATTGTGCTTTAGAATACCAGCTCTGTTAACTTTCAGGTTCTGGGGTTAAATCCCAAATAGTGTTGGTATCTATGTTAAGGTTGGAGACAGATTTGGGATTCAGCCTCATGTCGGAAGCTATTAGCTAAGTATCCATAAATTAAAGAACACAGATGGGGTGTGGAAGCAACTATTAAGATAACATATAGCATTAGAGATTAGGCCATGTAAAACATCCCAGTGCTGTTACCATCCCTACCCGTGAAATGACTCTCATCCAATCAGATTATTCGGTTGGAACTACCTGTTCCATCAATAAAACTATACACGGCAGTCAGTTTACTTTTTTGAAGAATGGAGTTTGTTTGATTTTGCAAATTAACCTTTCCATAGTCTATAGTCCTTGTGTCAACTAATGCTGCAAGAAACCTTACTCTGCCTGGATACCCGGCTGAGGACATGCATTTGTCCTCTTCCCCTTTGTAATATGCATCAGAAAAACTTTAGCCATGAAAAGTTCATTACTTCTCATTCTGGGTGCCTAATGCCCAGTACCCCAGTTAGTGCTATAGAGGCACATGGACTACAATATTCATCAGCTCCTTTAAGTCACATAACACTAATGATGTGCACAGAATTTCCCTGATTATTTTGTGCATTTAATTTATTTTAAGTTAAGTTGCATTTAAGTTAAGTTGTTGTACTGTTTTTGTCTTGCATTGTAGTTATTTTCTGCTCCCTTCTTCCCAGACATGAAACACATATATATTTCAATTATAATTCATTTTTGGGGGGTTATTTAAAAAATCTGGTGCAATGGTATCTTGCTTGTGTAGGTTGTATATATTAATATTATTTTAATATTAATACTTAAAACAAAGAAACATACAACTACTGGTAAAATGTATAGTGCACTGTATAGTGCTGTACAGATAAAATACAATACATGTTTCTGACCAAATTCACTTCACACAGACAGGATTTTACAGATAGGCTTCTCATGTATGTCCGTGTTTCTTTATACTGTAAAAAAAAAAAAAAAAAGACACACAGTTAACAGAAAGCATAGAACATAAAGAAGTGAATGATGTTTTTCTTTCTTTTTCAGGAGTGTGAACTATGATAATCATCAAGCAAAGACAGCAGAAATGAAATGCCTGTGTTCTGTCAGCATTTCTGTTCTTTATAACTTATCTGGTCTTATAACAATTGTCTCAGTCATCAACACTCATCCACATAGGAAGACAGACCAGAATTTGGTCACTGCTAATTGTAACAAGAGCAAATTTGAGGAGCAGATTATTGATTTATTATACATTGATTCATATCTATCTATCTAACTACTGTTATCCCCAACATTTTTATTGTTTTCATTTTATATTGTAATAAAAAAAATGTACTTGTATTATTGTATTAATTGTATGTATATAGAATATACATTAAAAAAACAGATAAAGTTAAAGGCACATAAAATATGAAAAAAATAAAAGTAAAAAAAAGGATTTTTTCCCCTTGAGGTACTGATACTGGCACTTGTAAGTTACTGAATGTGGTTTTTCACCTGATTAAAGTCTATCTATCTATCTATCTATCTATCTATCTATCTATCTATCTATCTATCTATCTATCTGTCTTTCTATCTATCTTTCTATCTATCTATTCATCTACATGTGACTTATTGACTTACTAAGAAATAAAAAAGCCAAGACATTTTCCAATATTTATTATTATTATGTGCCAAGTTGTTGTGCGGACTGGATAGTCCGCTGTGGCGACCCTTTGCCGGGGGCAGCCGAAAGACCAACAACAACAACAACAACAACAACATTAAAACTACTGTTATGTTTCCCCAACATTTTTATTTTTATCATTTTATATTGCAAATTAATTGTATGTATATAGAATGTACATAAATTAAAAAAAAAAAAAAAAAACAGATAAAGGTAAAGGCACATAAAAATATGCAAAAATAAAATAAAAAAAAATGTTTTTTCCTTGAGGTACTGATACTGGCATTTGTAAGTTACCAAATGTGGTTCTTTACCTGATTAAAATCTATTTATCTATCTATCCATCTATTGACTTACTTAATAAAACTTGTGTAATTAAAAATCTAACAATTTTCCGAATGTTTATTATCATTGTTATAATAATAATAATAATAACTATTATTATTTAACTACCATCATTTCCCCCCAACATTTTTATCGTTGTCATTTTAATGTTGCAAATCAATTGTCTGTATATAAAATGTACATTAAAAAAACAGGCTAAGTGATTATTAAAAAAAATAATGATAAAATTCAGAGAAAAAAAAGGAATGGAATCCATTTAGATCAAATAGACCAGAAATACCAAAAATGAATTAGATTTATGTGAACTGTTGGGTAATACCTTCAATTTCCCAGTTAACTATTTCTCATTCGATGCATTAGGCCTTAAGGTTTTTTTTTTAGGTTCAGATGCACTGTGGGTTAATAAAACATTACCTAGGGCTTCAGGGGGGAGACATCTCTCTCTCTCTCTCTTTCTCTCTCTCTCTCTCCCTCTCTCTCTCTCTCTCTCTCTCACTCTCTCTCTCTCTCTCTCTCTCTCTCTCTCTCCTCCCCTCCCTCGTCTCAGCCTTGCGTGCCATGTCTAGGTCTAAAGTTTGTTTTCCTTGCTCTGCTTCGCCAACAGAAATCTAGAGCTGTACCAACAAATCCATCGAGCTCCTTTCTCCTGCTCATTCCTCCTTCAGCAGATGTGACAGGCCCACTCTACCGAGGGAGCCGAGCTAGAAAAGGACAATCGTACCTCATTAAAAAAACATGCACCCCACTCGAATCAGATATGCCCTTAATCGCCAGGGATGCAGCGCAATGTTTAATTTTGCTGCTGATGGAGCTGCTTTCGCCTGAGGTAACTTCAGTGAGAGCCATGTTTGCGTGCAAATCTTCACTTAGAGCTCGAGTGAGCAGCAGGGCCGATGTGCACATGAGTGTAAAGGGGAGGCACACAGCACTGCAGTCGGTCAGAAGGGGCTGAGGTGTAATGTTTTATTGAAGCGCGCTCCTTGGAGAGGACCCGAAAGAGCACTCGACGCCTTTGCAAAACCTGTCTGTTTTGGTTGTCAGGAATGGCTTCCAATCACGGAAGGATAAAAACATCAAAATAAGCTAATAGAGATGGGCCCTGAGGTCTTCTTCGGGGCCAAGGAGATTTGTCTCCTCCCACATGCATAACACCCCTCCACACACACACAAACACACTCCATACACACAGAGTCCACGTGCCAGTGCAGCACTTGAATGTAGATGTAGATGGACTGACAAGAATACAAAGAGGGTACACACACACACACACACACACACACATATATATATATATATATATATATATATATATATATATATATATATATATATATAAATCAATATTCATGGATGATCTACTATAAAAAGGAATTAAAGGCACTACAATGTGGGTGCATGGTTTGTGCAGATAACGCCATACATAAATGGCGGCACTCAAAACATGACGTCACTGTTTACATTCTAATTTGTAAATTAATTCTTTCTAGATTCTAGCATTACTGGCATTTCGTCTTTAATTAATTTATCCTTGTCAATATCCAGGTTTTGTGACAGATGCTGATAAAGTCTGCCTGATAAATACAAGGTGATGTGCTTCTCTCAGCACTTCTAAAAAGCTGACGTCAGCTGGAGCTCTGTCCATGAGAGGCTTTCTTCTGCAATTCATCAATAGTAAGATCATTTTGTCTAGACAACATGTTGGATTAACTGGAGGACAGGAAAATGTTGACATAGACCGTGATGCATTAACTAAATAACCCTGAAAACACCAAGCAAGTTAGCAGAAGGGTTTGATTTGTCTGTAAAATCACATCTGGGTTTATACTGTAAATAAAGTAACTGGCGCAGGAGAATTGGGAACGTACAGTATGAAACGTTATAGTCTTCATTTGACACCATGACTGAAACGCATTTTACACCTGTGCTCTCCCCTCATCCTTCCACTTCTCATTTAATGTTTAGCCATCACAGCTGGCCAATTCTGAATCCCCATTTGGCCTATTTCCCCTCATAAATCCACGCTCCCTATCTAGTCCCCTCACCGTCAATCTAGAACTACTAAGCATCCGAACAGCCATTACAAAAAGGTTACCCAATCACATTCTCCAGACAGCGCCTGTAGTGATTCTCATTATACGCTGCTGTCATAAATCTTGACCGATGGACCTCTCTGCTAATGACTTTTTTTTTTTTTTGCCAGGACATACAAGCAGCTGGCAAAACAAGGTAGCGAGGGAAACGGCTTGGGGGGTTTAGGGGGGAAATTGGAGTTGGGGGAAAAGAAGTAGAAATGGGGGAGGAACATCAAACCGGCAAACCACCCTCTTCCATAAAAACGAAGGGGCCATGATTTCCTCCAAAACGGTGGCAGTCATTATTCTCAATTGTATACTCATTTAGACCCAGAGGGGCTGTTTGGGATCCCCCATTTCAGACGGCGTCTTCTTCGAGGGATATTAATCAGCGGAGGCTCGGCTTTGTCTGCCCTGATGGCTTGACGCGGTGACACGAATGGATGAGGCGTGAAACCGAGGCCCACGGTAAAGTAAAGGCCTGACACCTCGTTATTCAGAGCAGAGAGGCGCTTGGATGCACGCAAACCTTCCAGCTCCTCTTCCACTTCCCCCCACCTTACACACACTCAGACACACCAAAATACTGTTGGATTTTCTGTGAACACTTCCCAAATTAGTTTAGACTCTGCCTGCTATTTGATTGTTTTCCCAGTGTACAAGCCTTGAGGTCAAACGATGGCCGCACATACATAGGGTAGGACTAATATTGTATAGTCAGATACACATCTAAATTAAATTCATGATGAATATATAATCAAACTAAATATTTAAACAGTCATTTAGCACACGCACTTACATTTTTGGCATTTGACAGAATCCAGAAGGACTTACACAAGTGCTTTGTGGTCTCCATCAAAAACATAATCTCATGCTTAATTAAATTCAAATTGTCAACTCTTAAAGGGGATCATTTGTATGGCAACACAAACAGAAAGCCATTTTTCTTTTGCATAGCCATAATCTAATCCTGTTAACAATATACTGTAGAACAATTTGAATCCCAATTGTATCAAGAACAATGCAAACACAGTATGTTCAGAAAATCAAAAAATTTGTACTGTCACATGATGTTTGACCTGAGCTTTGCTCTCCTTGGTTGTCTTGTCTATTTATTTATTTATTTTGTTGTTTTTGTTGCCATGTGCTTTGTCTAGTCCTGTCTCACCCCTATGCTGCTATTCGTTGATTACCCTTATGTGTTCACCTCAACCATTCATGATTTTGTCTAATTATACCCTCTTGTTTCTATCCTTTGGTTTGTGCACAAGTGTACTAGGATTCTGTTACCAAATTCTGCAACTTCCAGGTTTTGACCCTTGTTCGATTTCTCATTCTATGAATTATGTTTAAAAAACTATGTTTTGACCCACGGCCTAAATCTAGTCAGATTTTCCCTAGTAAGGAAGAGTCTTTAGCTATGTAGAAACCAGACAATTCAATGTAAGTACAGAGAAATGTAAAATCCTTGATGTCTGAAAAGTAAGAGCTTTTGTCAAGAAACTCATTTAACTGTCAAAACATAAGCAAAAGGATATTTAGACCCCAGAGAAAGGCAGAAAATAAATAACTGCACCACTGTCCTTCATAGTATTGTTATAAATAGATTGTAAGATTATAAAAACACTATACACTGTACTGACTTGCTTGAGTATTGCACAGAAAGTTGAAGGTCAGTGGCAAGATCGTCAAGCTCATCAGTCACATCGAGAGAAGCCAAACATGGCGAAGGTCGGGTCATTTATTTGGAGGCGGTCATGAATAGGTGGGGCGCCTGCAGATCCTCAAGCACTCGAGGCACACAAATTGTTCACTGCTGCCAGGGATATGATTTACTATAGTGAAAATGGTCCCACTTTTACAGTATTAGATAAAAGAGACATTTTATTCTTGTCTCGATATTAAAGTGCATGTTAAAAGTATTTGAAAGACAATCATGAGAAAATCTGGTTAAAAAAAATGTAAATAGGTTAAGGATCTTCTAACCATTTCTGTAAAAAAACAAACAACAACAAAAAAACCACAGAGGAATACAGCAGTAATTGATACATGGCTCTGTATTTAAAATCCCATTATCAATAAGAGTCACTTTTAGGGGGATCCTTAAAAATTATGAGACGTTATGTAACAAATAAAACACAAAGGGTCATGGCATTACAGGAAAATAATCCACAATAGTGATTACCCATGATAATCACTGGCATACACATAAAATAAGCGCTACCAGGTCACGTCTGTACCGCAGTCTCTTACACTCACAAAAAGAGGCAGCCTGGATAAATAGCCACCGTCTGAAGCAAAACTTCCCATTGTTTAACTGTGACCAGTCAGGGGTCATGAACTGTTAAGCCCATGAATTTTCATGCCGGCGGTATTTTCATGCTCAGAGCTGTTTCTTCATGTTAGGCACACGCTCAGCTTTCCAAAGCCACAGCACCGGAACAGCAACAAATGAGTTTTACACTGAAACGGAACATAAATGTTAGGGTCAGTGATTTAATATGAGTTTTTTTTTTTTCAGACTTTAAATGTAATAGACACTCAGAAATAGTTTAACAGTTCTGGTGGGCATTTGCAAAAAAGATGAACGTATTTAGGAGATAACTCCATCTCCATATACATACACATACAGGAGAGAATACATATTCTACAATACTTGTAGGTTGAGAATACAGAGATGCGTTTTGTTAGTGGGGTAATTAGAGAAATAGATTTATTTCAGTTACATTAGGTTTTATTTCAGTTACATTATAGTTTTATTTCAGTTACATTAGGTTATATATATATGCTAATTACAGTGTGTCTTTAGAGTTGAAAGGAATTAAATTATTGATTGATTTATTGATTTTGCTATGTGTCCCAGAATCTGAAACTATCATTTACTTTTCATGTTTTCATGCGTGATATTTTAAAGTCTAAAATAAATGTTCATACTGGCGATTATAATTACATACAGATGAAGCACATACTGATCAAAGATACTGTACATTTTAGAAACTGTACAAACAGTCAACTAATGGCTCCCAAATTGTACAACAGAAAAGCCGGTAGATCACAAGTTTGAATCCCGGTGATCCGGCCATCTGTGGCTGGAAATCCAAAAGAGCAAAACTGGCCATGCTCTCTGGGTGGGAGGGATTTTGTAACTCTCTTCCCCATCAATTACAGCAAAACCACTTCATTGTGTAGGTGAAAGAGGACAGTTTTTTTTCTTCTCTGAATATGTTAAGCTATGACACAAAAAGGTCAAAAAGAAAAAAAAATCCCGGAGCTGGTTTATTTTGGAGACGTACCGTACAGTACATGCCTTTACCTTCTCTGCTTGGTAACTGTTGTGTGAAGGAGAGCGCTAGCTACTGGGTGGGAACTGGCAGATGACCAAATTTGGAGGAAATGGGGCATTATATGCAGTCTGATGTACCATGCCAGTGTATTTTGTGTTACACCATGTTCCTGAAGAAACATTTCCTTCCAGTCATTACAAATGATATGGAGAAATAATAATTTAAAATATTTTAACTGTCTAGTAAAATGTTTTTATTGTTATTTCTGTATATCATTTTAGGTCAAAAATGTGCATATTGAGAAATTCTTATCAACATGTCAATAGGCTACGATTGTTAACTTTTAATTAAAAACACACTTTTTTTCACTATATTTGGAAGTGTTTTTTTTTTTATCACAGTGCCATTTCTTTTACTATAATGATACATTTTATGACGTGTTGAAAAAAAAAAAAAGCGGGAATTGAACCTGGTGCTAACAACTAAGTCAACTTGCTGCCCTGAACATTTCACTTTTTTTTAAAAATCTTTTTAACATAATGTTAATTGCAAGCACATAGGAATTTGGTGGACAGTAACAACCATCCTAGAAAACGTTTACAATTTAGCTTTTTATAGGAAAGAATTGATACCTGGAGAACATTTATTTGGACTATAATTCCTGTTTTCTTGATAAAACAGACATTGCTTCAGGGCCAGATTGCTGGGTTGACCTGTGCACATTTCATTTGGTCCAGCTGGCGTCCATATCATAATATAGCAAGTGCCAATGTACAGCATGCAGGAGCTCGTATCGCTTGGATTGCATGAAATCAATGCCCTATCTGTTGCATCAAATTGAAATCACACTCACATTTCATCTACAACATTTCAGAAACATACTGGATGTGGACAGTGACATAAACAGTGTAATTTAATTTCAATGTGATAGGGAGTAATGTACAAAATAAAAATCAGGACTGTTTTGTAATTCTTTATTACAAATATTATATTTCATTTCCAAGCATAATTGTACTATAAATGATGCCCACCAGTCATATTTTGACTGCATCCCAAATGCAAACACCTTTCCTGCACTCCCTTCCTGCCCACATTCCCCCATTCTATCATTCCTCTATTATTTAGTTTTATTTATCCTTTTTATTACTTTTGTTTATAAAATT